>NC_026153.1:6352049-6377331 GCF_000512975.1 Sesamum indicum
TTTTTTTTTTTTTTTAGGGTAAATGTAAGTTTTATTAATAAGACAAGATCGTACGCGAATAGGGATGTTACAAAGATTTCAGAAGTGAATGAGATTGTCACCTTAAACCTGTCTTGGGTGTTGCTAATGATAGCTTAGACTGTCTGGTTTAATGTGAACTGCGACTGTAGCCAACTTGTAATGGTTGCGCTGTCAACACATGTAATGTAACAACTCATTAATTTCTCACCTAATTAATTAACCCATTCTTGATACTCCCCATTTTCTATTAATGTTTCATATGCAAAATTTGGAATGCTGCCTTCAAATATTATTATGAAATCTTGGGCAGGATCTTAAAGGTGCTACGTATATTTACATGTACGACTGTGAGTATTTTATTTTGATAGTACCAATACAACCCCACTTCATTACTATTCACGAAATATTGAAGATCTTGATTCTCGTAATAAAATTATGGGAATGTGTATGCAAAATGAGGCGAATCTTATTGTATTTTTTTATTTAATTTAAGGGTGAATAATAATTTATCTCCCTATGATATTAAAAATGAACATATTACTCTTTTATGAAAAAAATAATTAGCATTTTATCCCCTTAAAATTTTTAAAATGAAGCAATTTAAGGAGGTAAATTGCTTCATTTTAAAAATTATAGGAGGATAAATTATTGTATTTTAAAAAATACAAGGAGGTAAATTCGTTATTTGTTTTTCATAATGAAGTAATTTGCTCATTTGCAATATAAAAAGAGAATTGCTTGCATTTTTTCCTTTAATTTAATACGCATGTATTACGGGTATGAGTTTTTTTTAATAAAATCAGCGATGTAATTTTTATACAGGTGATATATTTGTATTATAGAAAATAATAGAGAAAATAAAAGAGTTGAATTAAAATAGAACACATTATAATTGCAAAATTTGAGTTATAGTTGTTGGATTATAGGGAGGGGGGAAGAAAAAGAAAAGGAGAAATGGTACATATATAAGTAGCAGGCAGCCACCTCTTCCAAAGAATTTGAGGAAGTGGACCATACTCTGTATACACCCAATAATTAAATAGATGCAATGTCCCACAAATTTCATGGACATAGTCTCATATTTACTCCTCATTTTCCCATACTATTCTGAATAAAAATATGAAAATTCAAAAATAAATATTTCAAATTATACACATGAAGAAAGGTCTAGAAAGGGAAATTTCAATATGCAATGGCAGTGGATCCAGGTCTTGTTTCCCTGTTTTCTTCAATTTTGGGAGGTGAATTTCAGTCTTCCCTTGAAGAAGAGGGGTTCCATGGCGTCATGTCCATGGGGTAGCTGCCGAGAACTCTCAAGAAAGAGGTGAATTCCTGCACCTCTGCCAAGGCGTTCTGCGCCCTGGGCTCCGCCATCGACGCTTCGAAATCTATGTAAAACATGTACTCGAAGTGCTTCGCTGTTCCCACGTTGGCGTCGTCCACCAGCCGGATTGGGCGGTTCCGATGGGGTCGCGACTCGATTTTGGTGAGGCTGATGTTGCGGAAAGCGAACGCTGAGAGTACCTTGAACAGCACGCTCGTTCCCTTATCGTGCGCGAAGACGATGCTCGTTTTGAATGGCCGGTCGGTACGTGGGATTATGGGTTCTCGGGCTAGCATCACGAATCGGGTAACGTTGCCGGAATCGTCCTGGATCCCGTCAGCCAGGATCTGTAGCCCGTAGAGCTCGGCGGCCCGCGCGGAGGCGATTGCAGCCGTGTCCCGGAGGTTGTTCATTGCGATGTACTCTGCCGCGCCTGCGGTGTCGTCCACAGCTTCCCGGACGACGTTGAGGCCCATTTTGGTGAGCGTGTGCTCGCATTGGGAGAGCGCCTGTGGGTGGCTGATGACGCGCGTGAGGTATTCTTTCCTGACCCCGGGGAGAGCCAAGAGGCAGTGGTGGACGGGAAGCTGAACTTCTCCGACTATGTGGAGGCGATGGCGGAGAAGGAGATCGTAGTTCCGGTGGATGGAGCCGCCTAAGGAGTTCTCCACCGGAAGCACGGCTCTGTCGGCTATCCAAAGCTCCACAGCTTGGAATGCGACTTCAAATTGATCACAGGGGATGGCTTCGCAATTGGGATAAGCCTTCCCGGCGGCGGCCTCGCTGTACGCCCCAGGAACTCCCTGGTAAGCAACTCGGAGCTGGGAGCCGTGCATCGGCGCGGGGGAAAGGTCAGCGATGCTCAGCGGTTTAGGAAGTGGAGCAGGGGAGTTGGGCTTGTTAACAGGCACGAGGTCAAGCGTCGGATGGCCGTTGACGGCGGAGATACCATCGGCCCCGCCGCTGCTTTTCTCCATGTCCTGCTGCTGCGACATAACTTTGCTGGCGAGAGTAGCGCAGGCGGTCTGCCACTCGTGGCGGGACCTCCCAACATGGCCGGCGCCGAAGTTGTATCCCGTCATTGTGGTGGCACCGGAGATGGAATCAACGTCGGCGGAATCATACCGGGAGACAGACCGGACGATCAGACGGGCGGGAGCGACCCAAGATTTCATGGTTGGAAATGAAGAAAGTGAGAATGAATAGAGAGAAAGCTTGTAGTTCGCCGTGAGAAGGGAACGTGCAAGCTGAGAGGGAAGAAAGGGGAGTAAGGGGTTTATATATTGGTATGTAGCGGACAAGACTTGGGAGATGATGATGTGTGCGCGCGTGAAGTTGGTTCTTGGTCAATCTCTCACCTACCCCCCACCCCTTTCTTTTTTCTTTATTTTTTGCTCTTCCTCCATTTTTATTTTTCCTTTTTTTTTTTTTTTTTTTGGAGAAAGAAGATACGAGGTAATTTGGTTAATTGGCCAGTTAGTTTGAGTGTGGGATTGCCCTAATTTTGGGTAATTAATTGATCTAGAAGAGTTCATTTTGAACAAAATCCTTAAGTTTCAAATATAAAATATAAATTCTTGTGCCTCAACAACTTCTAAGTGATTGTGTTTCTTCTTGTTATATAAACTCAAAAATTATTAACTACTGATGTAATTTAGATTATATATTATTAGAATATCAAGAATTCTTGTTCAAATATATATTATCAGAGTATCACTCGTGTTTTTCTTATACTTCTCATCACTTCACTACTCATATCTTTTTCATCAATTCACTATTGTTCAAACTGTCATCATCGATCGTTAATCATGAGATTATTACTCAATTCCGACCTCACGACATCTCTTTATAAGTTCAACATTGTATTTTTCAGTTCATTTTCGTCTATTCCTTTCTTTGTTAATTTAGTCCCATCTCACACTTTACCAAACATTCATTGTTAGAAGTTGCATAAAAAATATAATCAATCGCCAATCGAGACCCCTCTATATATGGAGTTATAAAACAAAACCTTAAATGAAGTAATTATAATTTTCAATTTACAATATTCGTAGAACTAATAATAAAGAGTCCAGATGTAATATAGCCTAAAAATTATATATCCACTTATTATGTAATAATTAGCTCTTTGACATGAGAAAGGCTGTCCAATGTAGATGAACCTAAGTATGTGGCAGACATAGATTGGAGCTTGGGGATGTTTAAGCCAATGAGCTTCTACTTCACTTCTTTGCCATTCATCCACCCTTTGCTAAAAGTGGATTAGAGGGAAAATTCTTATCCAAACTTAATTGGATCGAATCAATTTAATTATATTTGTTATGTAATTAATTATTTTATTTAAAGAATACATTAATTATAAATTATATTTATTATGTAATTGGTTCAAATTTAATCAAGTTGAATCCAAATAAAAATTTCTCCAATTAGAGTTTCTAATGTTAATGAGGCACAATTGGAAGTCAAGTAACATTTTATCTCAAGTCTTAACCCACACCAAGTGCCAACTTTCTCAACATTGTGTTTGGTGGGGGGTTAATTTTGCTAATTACCCATTAGGCACTAACCATGTGGCCTTTAAGTTCAAATCAATTAAATTATGAGTATATTAAAGAATTTAATTATTTACCCAATAATAATCGGTCAAAATTTCCATACATCTCCATAGAAACTATAGAAAAAAAATTATTTTTAATTTTATGGAAACAAAAATAGATAGTAGTTTCAGAATTATTTAGTTTCCTTTGAAACACTCCATTTTTCTGAATTTTTCTAGAAAACTTTTTATTTTTTTAAAACTTTTTTAGCAGAACATTTATTTCATATTTTTGCTACAAATATAAAAAATTGTATCCCACATAAATATCTTATTTTATTGTAATTGATTTAGTATTAGGCTAAATTTTTAATGTTATATGAATATATATCAACGTAATAAAGATATTGTATAACACATAGTTAAAACATAAGTAGTATATTATATTATTTAGTTTCAATATCTACTGCATCAAATAATATCTCAAAATATATGATTATACTAAATAAAATAAATTATTTTGGTAGGCATGCTGAAAAATTAAATCAGATATCCTTGAATTCAAAATAGAAAAGTAAATTTTTTAATATTTTATTATAATTATGTATGTTTTATTAATTTTACAATTTCTCTATAAAATTTTCAAAAGTTTTTATATTTATTGACTCGAAACATGGGTCAGAAATGAAATTTTAATCAATGAGCATAATAATTATTACAATATAATATGCCTGATAAGGATTGAATTGGGTAATTTCTCTTTTTTAATAATTAAAAGCACTTTTGGAGTTATGCTAATCGCTTTTATTTCCCACATCGATTAGCTTAGATTAATGCGTCGGGGAATGTAATCCCTAAATCCAGCTCCACCAACCTCTCTTTTAAGTTTCATTGACAACAGACGATTTTTTATGACATGAAACTTGGTTTTGACCAAATCTCTGTGTCGATCTGCAAGCATTCAAAACCGTTTAGAGGCAAAGAGCCTCATACAAAAAAAGGGGGAAAACACAATTTAAACTAGAAAAAAAAATTATTAGTGACTATGACTAAAAATCATAATAAATAACTACTATTAACTACGGTTAAATTAAATCGATATGAAAAACTAATTTTTTCCTCACGAAAAGATTATTTGTCATGGCTAAGAGCCATGATCAAAACATTTGCCATGTTTTTAACCATAACAAATATTTTAACTATTTTCACAAAAATCACGGTCAACATGATTCCACGAGACTTGGTTCCAACCAAATCTTCGTGCAATTTGCAGGCATTCAAAACTGTTTAGATGCAAAAAGTACAAAATGCAATTTATCACACTGTGACGTAAGAAATGAACAAAAAAAAATTCCTTGTGAAATAATAATTAATAATATTACATCAAAATGTAAAATAATAATCCGCATATCTGTTATTTAACCATCATATCAACAAATACAATTAAAACAAAATTCACATATATGAGGCGAAATATTAACAAATATATAGACATTTGAACTCAAAATCTTATAATCATAGAATTTTGAGACCTTAAAACACGATTTTATTTTTTTTATATAGATGTTGGTGAAAAAAAACAAAAGTTAGACATAGATTAATAGAGATAAAATCTTCACTGCGGGAGGGCCGACAGAGTCGCAATCAGCGACTTGTGAAGGAAAGCGCAGACTGATCCACGGCCTTAAGTATTGACAAGGTCAACTCTTCATGCAATGTATTTATATATATTCTCAAAAAAATTATTTTTGCATTTCTTTTTTCTTTCAAAAATCTATATATTGTTTATTTATGTGGGTTAATGGAAAAAAAATAATATATTCAAGTATCATATTAATTAATTATTGAATATATATTTATCTATATAATTTTATATTATGGAAATACTTTTTGTATCTCATTTCAATAATAAACATAATATCTTAAAAAAAAAATAGGGTGTTTTTTGTTACCTAACTCAGATGATGTTTCCGTTGGTTTTCGAGGAAGAAGCAAGCTTTCACCAATTAAAAGGACTGGGGCACGTTAATAAGTATGTTGGCATTTATACCATATTTTCACTAAACTACGTGTCCACATGACCATTCACCAATGCCAATTGAAGAGTTTTGGCAATATTATTCTCATAAAGAATAATAAAATATGAGGTCAATGGGAAAAAAGCTATACAAGTATACAATAAGAAATAATTCATGTCTTTTAAATTTATTTCAGATATAATTTCATAAATCTTGTATATATATATATGTCTACATTTAAAATAAAAAGAAAAAAAGGGGGAAAAGAGGAATATTATTTAAAAAAAATTAAAGTGAATAAGTTATAATTATATCATGAATTTCAATTATCAATAATAAACACATTGATTATCAATATCAGGTGTTTATAAATAACCAATAATTTATATTCAAATAAACCAACACCAGCCAATTGTTTGCCAGAGTATTATTAAGACTTGCCGTTGTGACGCGTTTTTCTTACTTGTATAAAATAAATAAATTTTTCACGTTTTAAAATATAGTATATAAATAAGAGTAATATGTATAGATCACCACATTACATAAAAAAAGGAAAGAAAACTAATTTATCAGTTAACGGGCAGTTTTAGCTTCATAAAAAATAAGTACGATGGTATTATTAATTGTCGTTTGTGAGTATAGAGGGTTTCTCTTTTTTATGTTAGTAAAAATGAAAAAACAAAAAATGAGTTTCTTTAACAATGTATAGAATATCAAACACCTCTAATTACCTCGATCTACCAAATTCTTATATAAGAAATTAAGGGACGAATTTTAATTTCAATCTGATCGTATTTCAAATACATAAAATATTTTATCATTACTGCACAAAATAATTAGTCCATAACTTATATCCTTATACATCAACGTTTGCTAACCAAATTAACGTGCAATATAATCCCAATCGACACTTCCTCTTTAAATTTGGACAAGAAAATACAGTTGGAGGCAGCCCCCTTTTGCCAACTGTGTTTGTTCAACTTAGGACTTCACCTTAAATTCGTTTCAAGTTCATTGTTCCTAGATTTAATTATTCATGTTGTAAAAATAATTAATGATTTAATTAACGTTAATTAAACTCGCAGGCGCCAGGTGGAAAATCATCAAGATCTAAAGTTTTAGCCACTGCCTACTTGGTGCATCACTAATTATCCACCTTAAGATTCTAGAAAAACTTTGACTTTTTACTAGAAGTTTCCATAAAAAATGGGATGATCTTTATTTTTCCTTCCACGTCCTACTTATTTTATTTTATTTTATTTTTATTATCTATATATATACCTCCAAATATCTTTTCTTTATATTTTAATATAATTAGTACTCCTAACTTAGAGAAGTTATTCGACACGACAATATTCAAAAGTAGGTGAAACATTTAAAAGTAAACATTAATTACTTTTCTAATGTTTTCTAAAAAAATAAATAAATAAATGACAACCACTAATAAATTGAGATATTATTTATCATGATTCAATAAATTAAATGTGGTAATAAATTAATGTGAAAACATTAGTTTTTTGTTAAATCATGATTAATTAATAACTACAATTAAATTATTTGTTATGTTAGACTCCATTTGTGAAAATAATGACCCATAGCTATTGCGAAACTATATACAATCAATTAGTGCATCATAATTTTTAATTTTCGACCATAATAATTAGCCATGATAAGTAAAAATTACAATTCTTAAACTGGTTGCTCAAGGTTTCCTAAACACACTCTAAACATATATAATTAGGGTTTTCATAAAATTTTATGCTGTCCACCCAGGGACCAAAATTAATGTAAAAGACAAGGTGAAGTTCCGTGGAAGTTATGAAGGCCAAACGTATGGAACTTCCAAACTTAAATTTGTACACTTGTTGAAAAGGTTTGTTTTAAATTAATGTTTTATAGTTCTACAAATATGAGGTCCTATATGAAATAATTTTATTATATATATGAGTAATTGTTAATTTTAATAATTTAATATCTCGACATAATTATCTCTTTTATTTAAAATTTAAATCTACATCAAGGCATCATTAAATTATCTTCATTTTAAGTGTAAATAGAGTCAAATTATCCTTGTGCACACCTTAATTTGCTCGAGTTCTTTTTCTTTTTCTATATTTTTTTTATTGAATTGATTACATTTAAATAATAAATTTCAACCATTAATCAATATATTAATTATTAATATCAAATAACAATTAATAATTAGCAAACAACTATTATCAAAATAAACAAAAACTTACTCATTTGTGGGATTTAATATCACTTCTTAAGTTCTCGATTTAGGTGACAACGTCCAAAATGAAAATTACGATAGTGTCATTATATTGTACAGAGCAGTTGACATTAAGTGAAGATTTTGTATCCTACTTTAACATTACATATTAGTATTATTACACTAATACGTATTACTGTCTACATTTATTTAATTTCCAAAAATAAAATATATTTTAATTCACATATTGGTGCGACAGAAGATCCTCCGAATTTATTGTGGGGATCCGACTATAAAAATGCATCATTAGCTAGATAAATTAAATAACAAACTCCAAAATCCATAACGAAATGAAATTAATGTGCGTAGTTTAATCTTCGATCTTGTTTATGTCATTAAGTAGAATATGCTCTTGTATAGTATATGTATGGTTGGATTTCTTCTGGTAAAAGACCTATAAGCCAAAAAATCGTAAGAATCATTCTCAAAAGGTCTTAGTTATAGTTCATCGATATCTAAGTCAGACAGATTGTAAAATAGAAATACTTAAATTAGTAATAAGTATTAAGGGAACAAAAATTGTATTTGAGACATGAACGACTGATATTTATATATGTTTTTAATTGTACAATTTTATGTAAAATATAATTTTATGAATAGTCGATCGATAATCATGAATTTATACATATTCGAGTTTAAAATCGATGAAAATTAGGTCAAAACGAGCTGAATAGAAATATTTAATCTTTGCTTATTTCATAATTAAAGATAAAACTATGTGTATGTGCTATGTACACATGTTTAGAAGATTATCCCACATGGAAAATAGTGCACGTAAATGTTCCAACTTTTATGATCATTTTTGTCCCAATTTTTTCCTAAATGAAAAAAAGGAAAAATAAAGATGGAGATGTCCCATATAAAAAACTAGAATATATCTATTAGAGATGGGATTGGAGTTGAGACATTTAAGAAAAGTGTGCGAAGTTGGTCTAATTTGAGAAGTCAAAATAACATCAAAACGTCATTTAGTGCAGAGTAAGAAGAGCAGCTTATGTTGTTTAATTTGGTCAGCTACGTAGAAAATATTAATTGTGGACGTAGATGGAATCAAATGTTTGAACACAATTTTGAATCATATGTCAAATTCTTCGACGACTGCTGTAGAATAATATACCGATCGTTGATCTATTTGTATATATTATTTACGAAAATCAATAGCTTATTTTTACACGAAAATCTATACAAATTTAAAAACAGACAGTTCCTTTGAAAACTGAAAACTGAGTATGAAAGCAAAACCAACCATGAGCTTGTAGCTTGTTGGCCCAATTCGGGTCTGGACCCGGATAAGCTGATGGATCTTAAAAGTTTGAATGAGTCCAAAAATACAAATTTTTGGAATGTATTATAATTTTTTTTAACCATGTACGCACTCATGCACACATGACACATGTTCCCAACGAGTTTTAAAATTAAATCTCCATAACAAAGTATTGCATCCCAATCCATTGGGGTGTCCCTCAACGGACTGGGATATATTGTAAATTCGAATTTAGAGAAATATGACTTTGCGAGGAAATTATTGGGTTAAGAAAAAAACATCATTTAATTTTTTTTGTTAGATTGTCTTTTTTTTTTTTTTTATACATATAAATTTTGTCTTGTCTAATTATCAAAATATAAGATAATTATGAAAAATGAAGTGTAGTGAATTTAGGAGATAATAATAGTAAATCTCTATTATTTCATTCATCTTTTCAAGAATAAGAAATTGGAATTAGACAATTTGAGGGGGTGAAATCTCCATTCGAATTTCTTTCCAACTTGAATTTGAAAATATATAAATTTAATTTGAGGGCTTAGCACATATTTAAATTTAATTCTGGAATTTGTAAGATTGAATTTTAAATACTTAATAACATTAATTTGAGAGCTAGATGCCTGCAATTATGAAGAAATGCAAAATTAGCCTATTTGGTGATATTGTAATTAAAACTAAGTATTTTCATCATACACAAGATTAAATTATATACGTTTTACTTAATTGTGAATTTATTAAAGTGTTGGAACTGATGATTCAGTTGACACGAGATTGAAAATATGTTTGTATTACAAAATTTTGTGCATGAATAAAAATGCATTTCCAAGAATAATTAATATTTTATCAAAATAGAGAGGGTAGAGAGTGAACTTTGTGAATTACTATATGTCAAATAATTAATCAAGAATATAATAAAATATTTATTATAAAAGTAATTAACTTTTCACTTATGCATTAAATCTAAATTTTCTAAATTTCTATGTTTTACTTTTAACATGTGAGTTAGGTCCGAATGCCACACCATATTTAGAGAGTGTTTGTTCATCTTATAAATTTTTCAAAACGTGTTATAGCAGGTTGAGAATATTTAATGAACTATTTTAGATTATAAGATTGTTTATAAAATTACAAGAATTATAACATTTAACTACAATTAATTGTCATAATCAATAATAAATAGTCATAGTAAATAATTATTGATCACGGTCACACAACAGTTGTTGTCGTGATTTTTGCGAGGGTGGCTGAAACATTTATCATGATAAATATTTTAATCATTACTCTTTGCCGTGACAAATAACTTTTTTCATGGTGGAAAAACTAATTTTTAGCATCGATTTTGCATTGTAGTTAATATATAGTAGTCATTTACCATGATTTTTAATTATATTTACTACTATTGTATTTAATAGTAATTTTTTTTTTCTGGTGTTAGCATTATAACTAAGATTTTATAAGTTCCCTAACCTTATTTTACTCAAATAGTCTAAGACCTTATCTCAAAACTAAATCCAACATCTTATAAAACGTTATAAATAAATTCAGCGTAACACGCTTAGTCCCGATCAAATTTAATGAAGTGGAGGACCTAGAATGTAAAAAGCAGTGTTGTAGGGAGCATTAGGTAAATTCCAATTAGGCTGCGACACACGCCTTTAATGCCCAGTTCAGAATTGGGATTGTGTATATTGCCTGATAAAGAGGGAAACCGGACTTCATAGTTCAATATCTATAGCATAGCTGGCAGTGGCAGTGGCAGTGGCAGTGCGGGGAAAGGAAACCTAACCACTAGGAAAAGAAATGGGGTAACAGCTGCCAATCCATTTCGGGACCAAAAACATTAAAATCAAGCCTAACATCTAAGTTTTGTATTTGAATTTCATAACCATCCACTTATGCACAAAAAAGGATTTTACGTGGAGGGTTTCATTATACATGAACGGATATGGGGTAATTTGTTATTATTTTTTTATATGAAGTAATTTGCTCATTCATAATATTATAAAAAAGTAAATTGCGTTAAACCCATAAAAAACTTATCAAATACAATAATTTAAAATCAAAAAATTATGGAAGTATTATAAAGTTATATATGTACATATATTTATATTTATGAGACTCAATTCAACAACCACGCTATTATAATACCTCAATCTTATTATTTTGAGCAGAGCCTCATTGGTGGCAATTGGCATGGTTTTTGTCAATCCTATAATAGAGTTTTGCTAACATTAGTGGGGAACGACTATTGGCTATTATTTTAATAGTTATGGACTAAAAAATATGGTTAATATTTTTTACTGACTACAGTTAAATAAAATCGATACAAAATTATAAATTTTTCACCAAGAGGTTAATATTTTTCAACCAAAATTAAAAATATGGTTAATATTTTTTACCACTCTTTACTTTTTGATCGCTTCGACTCAACAGTTCGCCAGCGACCTACTTTCACCACCTCGAAACCACACCGACTTAACGTCGGAGGGTCTTAATTGGGAGCCACCCCAACAAGCCTAACGATCTGCTTCTCTTTTTCAGGACTCTTACATTAGTTTGGGAGATATAGCGACCTAGAATCGCTTGAAGGACCTGTTCACCCGACTATGGACGTCACGAACATTTTGATCCAGATCAATACCCTTTTGAGTTTTGACTTGGAAAATTAATTGAATTTGAAGGTGCAACAATATATATCATCAATTCAACTTTTCTAGATGTTAAGTATTAGGTTGCACATGCTCCATCTACCTACTACATGATGTGCTATATCTCTTAATTAAAACATAATTATATTTACATTCTCTCTAATTAAATAAGCTAATTAAAAGACACGTGAAAATATTTAATTATGTGTTATTATGAAAAAAGAATCATATATCAAATGTAAAAATATCAATAATAATGTAGATCATGTCATATGAAAAATGTCAAAACACTAAATGATAACTCATTCTCAAGTTTTGAGTTTAATGAGGCACGTAAATATTTTATTATAATGGGAATTGTGTATATTATATAGTTTTTGTTTTTTTTTTTTGGGACCAAATATTTATAGTTTCTTAGTCCCTTGAATCACAAAATCTAAAAATGATCAGATGGTCAGTATGAGTCCAGCCTATTTCGTAATGCAAGGCAGGATTAGGGCATTTGGTCTATACATGATCAGAAGATTACCCCTACATCAGATGTATGAATTATTCCCATATATCACTTGTCTTTTCAAAGTAAAATACGTATCGATCATCTAATTACATAAAACAAGACCATCGCAATATTACTCGTCTTCAAGGTCACAAAATAAATCAAACTTGAACAAAATTTTTTATTCGATAAACTTTTAAACCCGACCGAGCTCAATTCGATCACTGCAAAAATAATAAAATATATTTAAAAATTAATAAACTACTCTAACTTATTTTATATTTAATCCAATTAAACCCATTTAAACTCGAATAAATCAATAATCAAACTAAATTCAAACACAATTTTTTAAACTTCAATATGTGTTCAACTCGACTCGAATACTATACAATCCTATTAGTATTCCCCCACTAAATATCAATCTTGTCATAAAAGAAAGAATTGCTGTGGATTTAATATGTTAGGGTAATTATGGAGCTCTGGTGACTTCCACCATAAAGATGAAAAGGAAAGTTAGTTGTTTCACGTTATTCCTGGGGTTTTAATCATAGGCGTCGACTAGGGTTTTAAGTTGTGGGGGGCCAAACACTCACTCTCATGCTCGCCTGCACCCTCTTAATTACCACTACCAATAGGAATGCAATTCCCACTTCCGGATTTAAAGGCGCTACCACGACTTTACTTCTCTCACATTAAGAAGTCGTCCACTAACTCGAATATATTGCATTACGATAAAAATAATTATATATTTAATAAATAACATGATTTATATCTCGTATAATTGATATACAATTTATAAAAAACAATCCCAACATGATAAATACAATCATGTTCACAATATAATTGATTGGTGTGGATAAATGTTAGATTTTTTTTATTTTCTATTAAGATTCGATAATGAATATGCACATTTGAATTCTCTGCAAAATATCTTTTATTACGTTAATATTAAATAGTTATTTTCTCTTCGTAACTATTTTCATATACAATAACAAATATGATATTATATATTTCAATTTTGTATTTCATTTTATTTAACATATATAACACAGACAAGCAAAAATATGTAATATATTATCTTAAATGTACACTTAAAATTAATTAATACACATGTGTGCATTTTAATACAAAATAAAGATCAAAATTTTCTTCTGCAGTTCAGATCTTTTATTATAAAATGATATGCATAAAGTTCACATGATTAATATATATAACAAAATATTTTATAACATGAAACGCATATATATAATATTATTTTGCAATAAAAAGATTGAACTATCTTTTTAGAAATTCGATAAATAATATTGTTTTCTGGCGACATTGGAGGCGTGAACGAAATAAACATTCTATATATAGATCTACATAAATCAAGATTAACACCAGGAATTCGTTGCATCATTACGACTTCTCAATTTTTATATAAAGTGAGTTTTTTTCTTACCATGACTATTGACTACCATCGATTTTCTGTACCTAATAAGGTTGAATTTATAACATAATACCACCACGTTCGCCATAACGCACTATCTTTACATTCTAGTCAACCATCCATCCCCAACGCAACAACAATATTAAAAAAAAAAATACAATTTTACAGCATTGTCGTGATCATCACATTGCTGCATCTCAATTCTCTCCATCTTTCTCACATTTATACCACAGTTTGTTTCCTCTATCATTAGAGGTAAGACGTGAAAGCAGTTCGAATCTTCTATTATACGGGCCTATTAAACGGCCCGTCAGATACCCGATACCGATCTTGTTTCCTGTCTTCCTCTCAATTTTTTTTGTTTAACAATATTTCTTCCCAAAATGAGAGACTTTGGATCTTGTTTCAGTGAATACGCAGTAGAGGTCTCTAGTAGTTCAGGTTCCAGCAATTCTAACAACTTCTCGGTTTCTCAAAGTTCGGTCCCTTCAGTTCAAAATGCCGTGACATGTATATACAGAACTGTTTTCTCTACACAGGAACAGGTTTTGATCAGAGTCACGTGGAGCAAGAACAGTTTGTCTCAAGGCCTGAGCATAACCTTCGGCGATGAGGAATCGACGCCCCTCAAGCTCAGCACGAACCCGAGGTTGTTTAGAAAGTTGAAGGGCAGCAAATCACTTGAATTCCAGGCCTCTAAAATTGAAGTATTCTGGGATCTCTCCACGGCCCGGTACCAAGCCTCCAGGCCCGAACCTGTCGACTGTTTCTACGTCGTTGTTGCTGTCGACTCAGAACTCAGCCTAGTTCTCGGAGACACATGCATGGCCCGCGAAGTGATGACAAAGAAGCTCAGAACCGGGACCCGAAAGGCTAAATTCTCATTAGTTTCGCGTCAAGAATACTTTTCGGGGAATGCCCTCTACTCAACCAGGGCCCAATTCTCTGAAACTGGCCCCGCCCATGAGATTTCGATTCATTGCAGCGGGGAAAACGAGGGGCTGAAGCATCCAGTTTTGTCTGTGAGCATCGACGGTAAGATGGTGATTCTGGTGAAGAGGCTGCAGTGGAATTTCAGGGGGAATCAGACAATATTCTTGGACGATTTGCTGGTTGATCTGATGTGGGATGTCCATGATTGGTTTCATGGTCCCCCCGACTTGGGATGTGGGGTGTTTATGTTCAGGACAAGAAGTGGTTCGGACAGCAGACTGTGGATGGAAGAGAAACAGGTGCAGAATGAGGAAGATAAGGTTGATGATCAGTTCTCGTTAATGATCTGTGCTTGTAAGAACGGATGAAATTATGAAACCCTGTTTTGGTTTTTCAATTTACACAATATTTTCTTAATCATTTCTTAAAAATAGTTTTTGAAGGGCTTGTTATTTGAGTTGCCTTCTCTGCATAAAGGGGTAAAAGGAATTTAGTCTTGGTCAAAATTTTGTTACATCTCCCATTTTCACGAGAATAAATTTGGGCACTCAATATGGCATTGGTCACAGTTTAAGTCTGTTTTTATCCCTCGTTTTCTTTCATCACTTTCCAAGTCTAAATAAGTTATTTTTACTCCATTTTGTTAAATCTTGTCACAACACCTCCTACGTTCAAATATATATAATTCAAGGATGTATGCAATAAAATTTTTATAAAATGTTCGAGATAAACATGCATAGAAGTATTAAATTATATTTTATCACTTAAATCAACGATAGCTACAAATCGCATACGAGATTATTGTGAAGTTTAAATTCAAATGAAGTCTTTGTATCTATTAATGTTTTTTAAAAATGTAAAAATGCAATAATTGATAATATACATTGAGAAATTCCATTTGCCACATTTTGACTCAACTCCGACAATATTGAACCAATAATTACCACATATTGCTTCTCACTGACTCTACATTCTTTCTTCGGTTTTTTTAAGGGTAATTAGCTCCATACAAGAATCCAAGAAAACTCACTCTCACAATCAATGATCGTGTCGAGACCTTTGCAAGTACGATTTTTAACGCTATTTAAGGATTTTCTTTCATTTCACCTGTCATATTTGATGTGTATATCAATAATTTAAATTTCATTATATTTATTTAATTATAAAAAAGAAAACAAAAATAAATTAAATAATAATTGATCGGAATTGATGCTTTTTTTAAATAAATTCTATTCATTTTATATCTGCATGAACATATAGGTAAAAAAGTTATGGTGATGGTGACAGCTCAGCCTACTCTTTTTGTTTTCGTTTGTGTGTGTTTTTCTTTGAATAACTTTTATGTTACGTTTTGGTGTATATGACAAGACGACCCGCGTTAAGGAGACTGGGGAGAGGCTTCTTTTATAGTGTTTGATCTTAAATTTCAAATTTAATGTCTGATGATTTTAAATTTCAAATTTCAATATACGAAGTATCTTATACCTTTTTGTTGGGAAATAGCATTTTTAATGCTATAAGAGGGGCCAACGATGTAGATTACATGCCTAGTACATTGACACTAAATATTTTTTGTTGGAAGAAAAATTGGCTCTTTTTCCAATAATAGCATATGATTGCTTCATTTGGTCTATTTCATTCACCTATGAAAGACATGATTGTTGGTGTTAAATATAAGAAGTATATGATTCAATTTTTTGTGAGAGAAGAGAGAAATTGCTATGATTTTTATCCTAATTTCTTTCAAGAATTATTTCCCCCCCCCCCCCCCAAATGTAGTTATATTTCCCCCAAAATGGTCCCAAGTTGGAAACAAACCAATTTTTTCTCCAGCCAAAAATACCTATCAATCACATGCTTAAACACGTGCACTACACTGTTAAATAATAGACAAAAAAAGTGGATCAGGACCAAAAGTGTTAATTTTTATAAGTTAGCGACTAAAAACGCTAATCTCGTAAAGAATATGACCAAAAGTGAAACGGCCTAACTTATAAAGCAAAAAATATTATACAATTAATAATTATGATTGGAAGCGAAAACATGTAGTTAAATAGTAATTAATTACAGTTCAGTGACAATTCTCGGGTGCTATTTAGTAGGTGGGATAAAAAATGAATTATAATAAAAGATCATAGAATTTTTTTTTATTATAATTAATGAACAACCGTAAAAATATATTTTGGTTAACTTGAAATGTAATGAGATCGTCATAAAGTTTGATTAATCATAGTCAAAATTTAATTAATTTTTCTTATTGTGATTTATAGTATCGATTGATGGTATTGATAGTTCACATGCCGACACAATCCATTTAAGTTCGGGTAGTTCTTTTGAAATTTTTTAAAAATATTTCGAGTATAAGGTTATCTGACTTAAAATATCAAGTTAGAGTTCGAGTAGAATTCTCCTACTCGTCAGCTATCCAAAGTTTATTTTTTTTTTTTGAAAAGATGTGTAAATAAAAGATTGTTTGAGTCTAAGGATTACTTTACCTTCAAATCTTTTTCTTCACTTCCAATTTCCAAACACCAAACAAAATTCATCGTTTTTTTATCTCACAAGACTTAAATTTCGATAATATTATAAGAAGAAAAGAAATTGAGATTACCAAATTCAAAGGTTAGAGTTATTTTTTTCTTCATTAAATTTGTTGTTTTATTTAATAATATATTCAAATTTCTATCATTTATAAACTAAAAAAACTGAAATTTTAATTAAAAACCAAAAGAAGCAACAAGTATTTTAAGTTAAGAAAAAGAAAAAGAAACATGAATTCTGAAATTAAGTACCCAACGAAATTCATGTCCAGATGGAGTAGTTAAAATAGCTAAATCTCAAATTTGAACTACCTGAATTCGCATTATTTGACCCGAAGCACACTCCAACAAGACATGTTTCCTCTACTAAAAAGAAAACAATACTTATTTGCAATCCTAATTTGCTGCTGCCCATCCTCAGATTTCTTCAATAAATAAGAGATTATCTTCTTTTCTATCTTTATCACATTATTATTAATATATTATTACTACCTTTCTCTCCATTTAATGGGATTTCCCATTCCCCTTCTATGGACAAGAGTTGGTTGCATAAATCGGCATCTTGTCTTTATTTTTTTTTCCTTATTTTCGACATAAGTTTCACAATCTATCAACTGATTCTTTCACAAAATTAAGTTATGGATTAGATAAATCTTCGCAATTGGTGAAACGTTGAGAATCCACAAACTGAGTATTAAAAACTACATCAAATGTTGTCAGAATGAGGCTGAGTACATCAGAAGATATATAGCCCATGATGTCTGTGTTAATCTTTTTCCTCTGCACCACAATCCTCATGAAAATTAGTTTGTTTCTTGCAGTTCAGTTTCACGTTGTTTCCGGGCATCATGAGCCCGACAAAGACAATACTAAACAGCAGGAAGGAGACATCGAATCAGGAGGAGAGCTGGAGCCATTGACAAAAGAACCAGCAAAATCCATTCAAAATGAAGTAAGTTCAGACCACAAAGATCAACGTAGTCTAAACGCAAAACCAACGGTTTGCTCTGCCCAAAAGACAGAAATTGGGGAAAATGCGTCAGTTCTGGTCAACGTCACAGGTTAGACTAGGCCACGGGGATCACAAGTCACTTACAGGTGTACCTATAAATTGTTCGTTAGTGCAGTAGTTCGTCTTTACAAACTGAGCCATGGCATAATTCTTGTAATTCTTGTTATTATTATTGAATATTTTCACTTATAGAGGCAAATTTAGGAAAATGAAAAATTAACATATAAAGTTGGAAAGAGGGAGATGATCCAAAGGGGGTTACTGCAATTCAACTAAATAGCAAGATTATATTTTTTTTTTTTTTCTGCATTTGTAATCCATGATGCCTTAAATTGGATTCTCCTATTTTTTCTGAAAAGTGGACTATATATAGATAGCATTTAAGGAAAATGTAGACCAGCTGCTTGTCTTCATGATGGTGAAAATTCATGTTTATTCCTCAGGCATAACTATGATGTCTTTAATCTACTTTTTATTTGCAATGATCCTATGAAAATATATGTTGCATCTTTCCATCCATTTTTTGTACTTCTCTGGCATCTTGAAGAATTAACGTTGAGTGGCGCAACATCTTTTTACAAGGATAGGTTTTTGTGAGTTACATTAATTAAAATGCCACTCCTCAAAACAGGATTCTCCATATTTCATTTCTTCATTAGTACAAAGAAATTCTTATTTTAACCAAATTTTGTTGGACAAAATTCATCATGTTACGACAATGCAATTACATTAATCAGTTATACTTATCATGTAATTGGTTCAATTCTGAAATTTCCGTGTTAATACTTATTTGATTGGGATCAAGAGCTGCTTGTCCATTTCTTTCTTCTAGTTAATAACACATAGGGAAAATCCCGAAAACAATTTACAATAGATCATGGAACAATGCCCTGTTGCTCAATTTCCCTAAACTCAGAACCAATGTACTTTCCCTTTCAAAAAAAAAAAAAAGAACCAAATTAGTTTCCAAACACAACAGGGAAGTGTGATCAAAAGAGTTATATAGTGCTCCCAGGACATGATGAAGATTCATGTGATCTAATATGATCTTTCAGACATATTCTCAGTCATCGGTCACTTTGGAAACAACATAGTCCTCATAGAAAGATACCAACACTTGACAATTGAGCTTCATGAAACTACATAACAGCATAGAACAGACAGGCTAAATCAAGCAAACACACCTCTGGAACTCTGTAAAATCAAGAATTCTCCCAACTTGAACAAATTTTCGAGTTTCCAACCTTAAGATTGACAGAACACGCCCAGTACTACAACGATCAAAACCAGACAAAAAACTATGTTATGACACGGCCTCAAAACTGCTCCGGCTGAAATCACCTTATCCTCTGTCAAATCATCAATAGAAGAACCAAAACGAGTAAGATATTGTTAAACGACAACGCAACCAAGAACTACTAGCTACCTGTAAAAAAATAACAAACACTCACTGCATTTTTGCGGATGGCAAACGCATCTCAATCCAACCCCACAATTCCCATCAGGCTTCTCACACTCGTTGCAAGGATTAGGTACATGATCAGGAATATCGAACGAAATCCTTGTTCCCAACTCAAGAATTTCCTTATTTCTATAAACTAGGCTGTAATGTGTGCAGCTCAGCTGTCTGGGATGAAAACTTCTCTCGAGTTTTCCTACGTCGTCAACGAGCAAACAAGGAGACAGCCCTTTTGTCAGTTCTTGCTTGTGATCATAGCAGCCGCTTAACTGAGTTACATTACATGGGACAGTCGAAAACTTTGAACTTCGGTTCGAGCAGTTGAAGAGAACTAATGAGTTCGGCGATGAAGAACCTACGAATCCTGCTGAGAGATTATGAGGGGAGACAAAGCTGGATGCAGAAGAACACGAACTGTGAGAAACTGTGAGGAGTTTGTTGTCGTAGTCAATGTGAGAAATCTTGAACAGGCCAATGGATGTTCTGTAATAGAGCTTATCAGATTTGCAGATGATCATGTGGCTCAACAGGGACGAATTTGAAGGATGTTGATGCAAGAATTGTGATTTTACTCTAATGCCTCCACAGTAACTTACAGGGGTTTCTCCGGACACTGATGATCTTGGAAAGGACATGTTGAGAAGGAATAGGAGTTGAAGGAGATGGTGTTTCTTGCAGCCCTTCATTCTTACAGATCTTTCCCTTTTCCTCCTGATGTTCAGATGTCTAGAAAATTGAGGGACTTGTCCGAAAATCTGAAATTGATAGTAATCTAAAAGAATCTGCTTTTTCTCTTATGATCCATACAGCCTTTTGCTCCTCCTTTATTCTTATTCCAATGTACTCTGAAAAACCATGAAAAGGAGTTGTTTTTGCTTCTTTTTTAATTCTTAAATGAATCCCTTTTCCAAAAAGTTGTCAAATTCTTGCAGCAAATTGTCTCAACAAGAGAGTGGATCGAATTTGAAGTGATTAGCATCTTGAGAGGATGTCTCAAGTGGCAGACAGAGCTGCTAATCTGTCAATGATTGAGCTGCTGAGTTTACATCTCCCAAAAACATCAATCAAAACCCTGATTTGGTGAAGCAAACAAAGTCAAAAAAGATGGGAACTATCCATTCATTAATAAATGCAAATGAGGAGTTCTGATACATCAATGCTGAGAACAGTAGCAGATCCAAAACAGTCACTTCAAGCGATTAAAGGGACAGAGATCATGAAGAATAAACCATCATCATATCATTATTACACACACAAGACGCTCTCAACATATACACTATTATTAGCTTCTTAATTATTTCCCAATGATCAGGCCGCAGGTTTGAAACTGACAGCCGGGAAATCAAGGAGAACGGCCTTCTCGATCGCGGTGGAAAACGTCGATGAAAACTCGACGTGCTTAGGGTGCCTGGCGAACGCCGTGAAGTCGTCCTTGCTGTTGAACGTCATCAAGAAAGCGTGCGTGAATCCTTGCCTAAGCATTTCGTGGCTTTCCACGTCTTGACCCCTGCAAGAAACTGGTCAAAAAACAACGTTTTTGACATAAACACATAAATTTAGACAACATCGAATCAAGTCCAACACATTAAAGAGTAAGACGAACCAAACAAAGGATTTGACACTGTCCATTTCCGAGACAAGCTTTTCCATTCCCTTCAAGACATCTTCCACCACCACATCATCCTTGAACTTAACCAGCACCAAGTGCTTGAATTCAGCAGCCATGATGCCCACTTGAATACAAATCAATGAGGCAAAAATGGGCTGCAAGAAGCGGTCAATATATACACCAAACAGTGTGTGTTGTGTGTGTGTTTGTCAATTTCAACAGTCACAAGTGTGAAACCTCAATGTACCATGAAGCTAGTCCCTCCTTTACAAGACAATATCTGAGATGCAATATTTGTAAAGGTACTGTTTAATGGGACCAAGTCCCACTAACCCTCCCTGTAATTTTACTTTTTTCCCCCCAGTTGATGGGGTCCCTAGCTAGTGCATGCATGACATTATTCTTGACATTCTAAGAGTTTTACAAGCTTTAAAAAGCTGGATACGACGATCATTAACAATTCTCTTTACACGTGATTGTAATTATAATTTTGATAATACAGAATACACTATATTGTTATTGCTGAAACAACGAATTTATCACAACAATCCACGTCAATATATATGTCAATCATATCAAAACATGAAGATGACTGATTTTACTACAAAAGGTTCCAACCCCCAAGTCCTTGAATATAATAATACACAAATTCGTTCTAGTGTGGACTAGCCAACATCACACTCTAACCCACTCATTGTCGTCTATAGAGCAGTATCATCAGGGGTAAATTTATAACTTGTCATATATGTAACCCACATAATTAATTAAACCCTAATTCAAATAGTTAATATTTAGAATTATATAAAATTCTATTATAATTATAAGAAGATATGTTTTGTATTCTCTTGCTTTTTTCATATTTTTTTCAACAATTTATTCTACAATATTGTAATAGAATGAACTCTTTGACAATTTCAATTGACTGATCTTGAAAGAAAGCAGGCAGCCGCATGAGCACTACTGGAAGTAAATGAAACTAACTTTTTCCCACCATTTGTGACTTTAAGTAATGTGTAAAAACTGAGAATTTGCAGGGGGGGTAATGGCTCTACTCCTGTCTCCACCTCCATCCCATGTGCTCTCTCTCAAGTACTATAATAATAAACATTAATAAACTAAGTTGATGACATGACATCACTTGCCTGCCGCTTAGGTTGTAGGGTAGGGTACCCCAAAAACCACTAGTCAAAAGCAATTTCAAGAACCACGGACCAAAATATATTAACAGTAATGAAATATATTACTTGATTTTTTTTAAAATATTATTGGAATGTATATATTAACTAAGAATGTATTTATTATTGTCATAATATGATTATCACTAAAAGCAATTGATAGCGCTACACATCTATAGCGATTGTATAACAATTAATATGTTTCTTGTCACTATATGCACCGTTGATTATTTCTAGTGATATTAGTATTTTGTTATACTTTTATATTTATGCTTCATAGTTAACATGTTACTTAAGGAATGTTTGCAATAATTTATGTTTCTTCTGTATAAATATGTTGTAAATTAAATTAAGCAGTAGAAAAAAGTTGAAAGTATTTTAAAAACAAAAGTGAAAAATAGAAAATTGTTGGAGTTTGGAGTCTTTGAGAAAACTGCTTAATAATATTAGATGTTAGGAGCTGATTATAACTTTTGACCTTAAATCAATTTAATTTATGCAGTTTCAAGAATTATATCACTATTAGTTACCAAAATTATGCAGTAAATAATCACTATAGATAATTGTTAACAATTTGGCGAGAATAGAAATATAATGACAATTATGTCCGTTGCTACTATACTTGCATATGCTCCAATCATCAGAAGAAATTGAACGTTTCACTATAATTAATTGCTATGGTTAAAAATAAATAGTCGTATTATTAAATAATCATTGACTAATGACTACACAGTGGTTGTTGGTTATGATTTTTGCGAACGAGGCTCAAGTATTTGTCACGACTAAAAATTATGATAATTAAAATTTTTATGATGTTAATTTAGTTTTTTATATTAATTTTTATTTAATTATAATTAATAATAATTATTTACCATGATTTTAGTCCGATCAACTGTTGCCAATAGTAAATGTAGGGGGAAAAAAGTGAGGATGAGAAATATTTCAGTTGTGGAACCACAAAATATTTAAATAGTGTTTGTAACAACTTCTATTTCATAGTGGGAATAATTCAATAAAAAAGTTGCAAATCAAGCAATAGTGAAAACTGAACGAATTTAATTAAAAATAAAAATAAAAAGTGAAAAAAGTTGAAGTTAGAGTGTTTGGAAAATAATTTAGGATTTATAATTTTTTATCAATATGCTGCAAAAATCAATAAGGAGTCATTTATAAATTTTGGTCTAAATCAACTTAAATTAAACAGATTTAAAATTAAAATTATTTCATTTTTTCCAGCAATAAGCTAATAGACTTTTATTTAAATATTTGCAAACACCCTTTTATTATTCTCTTGTTAGTATCATAATTAATAAAATAAATAAATTATACATCCTTTAATTTCTTTTAACAGTAAAATAAATGATACATCATTTGATTTGCCAGTATATATGTTATTTGATGTAAATGCCTTATGGTGGGCCTTCACATAAGATGCTCTCCACTACACGACTATATATACTGAATAATTTAGGAAAATATATATACATTGCATAATTTTTAATTTTACTCACCATTTAATACTTTTATGTATATCTTTTTACTTATAAAGAAATAAATATAGTATATATATATATGGAGTGAGGTTAACATCATTATAATTTTTTCTTATAAGTACAAATTATTACATCAAATTAAAAATTTATATAATTTTTCTGCTAACGCCAATATTTTTTGTCCAAACGTTCACGAAAGGGGATTAAGTATAAATAATGAATTTTCAGAGAGAGTGTAAATTTAATTTTAGAAGTTCTTAAGAAGAGTATAATTTTTATATTTTTAGAAGATATTTAGATGTAATTAAACCCTAAATCTTACCTTACTCGATTCATGAATTGATGCGGATCTTGAGTAATTGATGAACGATACATGACATCAAATTAAGAAATTATATTTTCGTCACCGTATAATAGACCAAATTTCAAGTTAATCCCTTAAGATTGATTGGTGAAACTATCCAAAAATTATTGAATCCAAAGCTTAATTGTTAAATTAAATATTAAAATAATTCACAATTTTAACGGTTCAAATTTTTGTGTAATACATAATTTAAAAAAAAAATAAGAAAACAAATTCACACGCAAGATTTGGCAAAGAAAAAAACACCACATGCACGTAAG
The DNA here is from genome assembly GCF_000512975.1 of Sesamum indicum. Classification (NCBI taxonomy): domain Eukaryota; kingdom Viridiplantae; phylum Streptophyta; class Magnoliopsida; order Lamiales; family Pedaliaceae; genus Sesamum; species Sesamum indicum. The sequence goes on from NC_026153.1 coordinate 6,376,903, forward strand.
AAGAGGTATTAGAGATATCAAATATTGAATGTTTTGAAGGAGGTGATTGTCCAACAAGATCTGAACCCCCTTAATTCAAATAATAACATAAATTTGAGATAAGCAAAATAAATGAAAAGTGGGCAGGAATTTTGCAGTTGAGAGTCGAGACAAGGCGTTCGCCGACAGAGAAGGGCAGCCCCTCGTGCGCATGAACGTGCAAACGCTAAAGAACTAGCGCATCTGTCCACAACAGTAGTCTGCTAAAATAGAGAGAACGCAATCAAATATTAGTGAAGGCCCATAAATACAAGAGAGTGAGAGTGAGAGTGAGAAAGAAAGGGTACGGCAGCATGAAGTCACTATTATACAAAGGTATCCAAGTCTCAACCACCACAAACACATATAATCGCCCCCCCCCCCCCCCTTTCCCCACCCACACCCCACCAC
>NC_026153.1:6378435-6449869 GCF_000512975.1 Sesamum indicum
TTTTTTTTTTTTTTTAGGGTAAATGTAAGTTTTATTAATAAGACAAGATCGTACGCGAATAGGGATGTTACAAAGATTTCAGAAGTGAATGAGATTGTCACCTTAAACCTGTCTTGGGTGTTGCTAATGATAGCTTAGACTGTCTGGTTTAATGTGAACTGCGACTGTAGCCAACTTGTAATGGTTGCGCTGTCAACACATGTAATGTAACAACTCATTAATTTCTCACCTAATTAATTAACCCATTCTTGATACTCCCCATTTTCTATTAATGTTTCATATGCAAAATTTGGAATGCTGCCTTCAAATATTATTATGAAATCTTGGGCAGGATCTTAAAGGTGCTACGTATATTTACATGTACGACTGTGAGTATTTTATTTTGATAGTACCAATACAACCCCACTTCATTACTATTCACGAAATATTGAAGATCTTGATTCTCGTAATAAAATTATGGGAATGTGTATGCAAAATGAGGCGAATCTTATTGTATTTTTTTATTTAATTTAAGGGTGAATAATAATTTATCTCCCTATGATATTAAAAATGAACATATTACTCTTTTATGAAAAAAATAATTAGCATTTTATCCCCTTAAAATTTTTAAAATGAAGCAATTTAAGGAGGTAAATTGCTTCATTTTAAAAATTATAGGAGGATAAATTATTGTATTTTAAAAAATACAAGGAGGTAAATTCGTTATTTGTTTTTCATAATGAAGTAATTTGCTCATTTGCAATATAAAAAGAGAATTGCTTGCATTTTTTCCTTTAATTTAATACGCATGTATTACGGGTATGAGTTTTTTTTAATAAAATCAGCGATGTAATTTTTATACAGGTGATATATTTGTATTATAGAAAATAATAGAGAAAATAAAAGAGTTGAATTAAAATAGAACACATTATAATTGCAAAATTTGAGTTATAGTTGTTGGATTATAGGGAGAACGCAATCAAATATTAGTGAAGGCCCATAAATACAAGAGAGTGAGAGTGAGAGTGAGAAAGAGCATCTCTTGGGAAGAGAAAAAGTGGGTACCAATGAAAGGGAAGAGTCATTGGGCAAAAGAACTGAGACAAACACAACATCATGGACGACACTCATAAGGCCACCCACTCCTCTTACTACTAAAGTCTGTTTTTTCAATTATTCACCCCACCTCACATTCTTCTTCTTATGCCACTTCCACATTTCATATTTCATTACGTCTACTTTTCTATACCTACTACTTGAGGTGTTGTGTTGAGGGTCTATTGCATTTAAGATGGGAGGTGTTATTGTATTGAGTTGATTTGAAATTAAAATCATATTGGACGGATTCGTTGCAGTCATCTCTTAACTAAAGCATTTTGATATTTAAATTAAATGCAGCAAAGATTGTCAAAATGGGGCCGAAAGCTAGATCACAATCAAAATGGATTCTACCTCATGCCCAAGATCCAATTGTATTACATGTTATATTATTCAGCATCGTCTATGAGAACGAGGTTGTATTCTCTTTTCGGAATTCCGTATCTGGAAAGTTTATATATAATGAGGAGGGTGCTGCCATCACTAAACACACATTTTTCTTTCAATGGAATTTTTAATTTATTTAAGATCATAATTGATAGTGTGAGTGGGAGCTGCAAATGTCAAATTTCACATGGAAACACAAATGATTTGAATAGAATGTTGGGCATATATACTTTACTCTCAACTCTCATCACCATTAGCATGTGGTTTGGTCCTCACGGACCACCTTTTCAACTTACCCTACTCATTCCAAGATTTACCCAAGTCTCACCATTTTTAGATCCTTCACGTGCACATCAAATATTGCGTCTACTGCCAACTTAAATATGTAAGATAAAAGAACAAGCCATTTTGTACTTGGAATATCATATGTCCGCATATCTTTACTTCTCATGCTGCAATTGTCTCTACACCATAATAATAAATAAATAATCTAGAAAAAAACAAACCCCTGCATGTAATGGGATGTTTGGTAGATAGAGATTAGAGGGTTTTAATTAGCCGATTCATACTGTACTGATGAGAAATTTCAATTAACGTCCAAGAAAAGGCTAAATCCCAAACGCCCTTCACATATTACCTACAAATATGATGTAAATGAATTATAATTTGTTAGACTAATGGTCATATACCATCACTATTTCAATTTATAATATCATCATAGTTTTACTTAATAATATTCAAAATTTTGGTCTTGCTCTCTTTGTACTAAAGTACTTATCCATTGATGACTTTAGCAATATCTCAATTCAAGATGCGCAATTGGTCGAGCTAGGCCAATCCGAGTCAGAATCGAATTAAACCAATAAAAAATCAGCTGAGTTGGCTCAGGAACGCTTTGAACCGGACCGGTCCTGAGCTGGTCCTAAGTATTGAAACTTGAGACTGATTATTCTAATAGTTTTTTTATATTTTTGAAACTCTAAAAATAATTATTTTTATTGTGCTACTTATAAATTTTCAATACTTTAATTCATTAATACTCTTTATTTATTTTTTTTCAAAGTTCAAGTCCTTTTTTAATTTACTATCATCTAAGTTTATTATTATTGTAAGCTTGTTCATCAGATTATTCTTTAAGTTCATTATATAGGTTTAACTATTATTTTTTGTGTAATTTAATTTATCTCATAATACGTACAACCATAAATTTAAGTAATTATTTAAAAAAAAATCTCAATTTCATAAAAAAATAAAAATAAAACACACATATCCCAGCCTAGTTTGGGCATCAATCGGACTGGGTCATGGGTTGGGCCTGAATTTATAAGTAAACCAAATTGGGATCATTTAAAGGTTCAAAACCACTTCAAAACTGATAATAAATAGTAGTGCGTTGATCCTGAATCAAATATTTCTCGATCGATTCGTATCGATTTTGAACCAATCTAATTCACCGTGCACCTTGAATGCCAAGTCTCAAGTGTAGTCGCTAGTCCTTCAAAAGGTGGGTGGATGGAAAGTGACAACACGATTTCTTGCTCGTCGACAACTGTGGAGAATCATCTTCATCTTGTCCCTTAGACCATATTTCAGGCAGCTACCTAGGTAAGAAATAAGAATGGTCCCCTCATCTATCAATAATTTTGAGGTAGACAAACACAACTGTACTGTAAAAACATATCCCAATCCATCTTAGGAGAATCTAAATTTTTCAAATAAGAAAATCAGTAGAGGAGAGAAAATGAAATTTATTATTATTGGGGAGATTAATTGAATTTAGTAGGGCCAACATTCTACACCACTTTAACATTTTAGATTTAATCTCATTTGCTACTATTTTCTTGCATTATATTTCATAAGTTGAAATTTTTTTCAATGTTAGTATTCACGTGCATTTTTTAAAATGATCAACGAAAAGTGTATGAAAAAGTATGAAAATGCTAATGACTCCATTAATTATTGGACAGAAAATACACGTGAGAACTAAAACTGAGAAAAATTTTAAATTATAGGATATAATATCATATAATTATAATAAATAAAACTAAACTGAAGAAAATTCTAACATATGGGACCAAAAATACAACTTTTTCCACTTTAACATTTTAACACATGCAAGTTTTTGTTAAAAATAGTAAAATATAGATAGAAGTATGTTTTTCGTTAAATTCACATTATATTTTGACTGAAGAAATTTAATATTTCGACGTTTAAAGAAAAATAAGAAAATCCAATATATAGAGATATGGGTTGACCCACATGTTTTTGGGCTTGTGAAACCAACTGTGTGGCTTTATTGGGCCTGATAGATACCCAATAATGGTCCATAGTTGCTTGGTTGCCCACTGATCAGCCCGTTAGGCATTGTGGGCCGAGTAGTTGCTTGATATTGGGACAGGCTTCTTCAATCTTGAGCCTCATCTCTAACAACATTCTTTTGGGTACCTCATATTAAGTTTTAGGATTCGTTTGATTCAAATAAGAGGAAAAGGAAAGTGTACGGGAGAAAGGAAGGAAAAAATTATTTTTTTTTTCAAGTTGTTTGGTATGATTGTAAAGAGAATCTCAAATACTTTTCCTTATTTGGTACGAAAAAAATATATAGAGAAGAAAAAACTAATTTTTGTAATTTTACTAAATAACTCTTCTCTTCATTTTGTATTAAAAAATAAATAAATTAATATTATACCAATATAATTTTAGTATATCAAAAATTTAAAAACTTTATTAATAAAATATTTTGTCAAATAAGAACTAAGAATATTTTTTATTAATAAAAATATTTATCAAAATGAGTATTATTTTTTTTATTTTAAACTGTTAGTTTAAATAAAATAAAAATTACTAACAATGTTTTCAACTAACGAATTCAAGTTCAAACTTCAATTTCTTTGTTGATACCAAAAACAACTTTTGAGAAAATTATATATATATGGTAATCAAATAAGTAAAAATAAAAAATGTATTTTTTTGTCTTTTGAGCCTTTTACTTCCATTTTTCCATCCAATTTTATACGAAAATAAAATTGGACTTCAGAGAATTTCATATACATCGAGTTTTACTTCACTTCCATCTCTTCCTTCTAACCAAACACAAATTGTCTCTTATACAATTTATTTTTACTTCCACTTCTCTTATACTCCCATTTTCACCCTGACCAATCATACTCTTAGTGCATCAATTTACCCCTCCCTTCAGATACTGTGCTTAAAACACCAAAAATTAAGAAGTTTAACTCAATTGATGAAGTTGAGACTCCATAATTTTAAGGCCATGAATTCTCGAACCCCACCCGTGGAATGTTATTCTACTTTAATAGTAGTAGTTGATCAGATATAGTTATTTATTATTGATGATTAGTGTATGATTATTATAATTATTGGTAATTATTAGATATAAATATTTGATAAATGATCATAATTAATTTATTTAAATAATAATAGTTCATCGTTTTTATTTTAAAAAAATACCAAAAATTAAATAAATTATAAGAATAATTACACTGACAACCCCTAAATTATAGTGAAATTATGTAAATCACCCCTCCTATCATGCATACAACATAAGAAGTTATTAATGGGTAGTAAAAAGTTCAAAAAAAAAATAAAGAAATTAAATTGAGTGCATTTTTCGAAAATTGGCTCAAATCACTTCAAATCATCCTACCATTTAAATAATACATTATATCAGTCACACTTAATTCTTATCCATTTTTAAATACATTTAAGTAAACAATAAACACATTTTATTAAATAATTAAATCACACATTTAACCTCTCCCTCTATCCTATTTTGCATTTACCATATCTCAAAAAGTAAATGAGCCCTAATAATATAGGAAAAAACAGGTTTCTCTCATAAACAGAATTGGGAAGAAGATTGAAAAAAAGAAGAAGACATTAAAGAATAATAAGACTTTCAAGAAAACCCTCTGGCCCCATTTACTTGTTGATCTTGAGTTAAATATCCCATTTAATTATTTTTTTACATTCTATTTACTTTTGAACGCCTAAGCCAGCAATTAATACATGTTGTCCGCTACTAATTAGGATTATGCAAAAATTGTGATTAGGGCTGTTCAGAGTTTTAATAATCGGTCGACCCGAAATTTTAGTTTGGATTGAAAAATCGAATCGAAATATCGATTCGGTTTTCAGTTTTATATATATAAATTAATTTGAATCGATGGGTCATTTTTTTGTAGTTTGATTGTCGAACCGAATCGAAAAATTAATGTTTTTATATATATTTAAATTATATAAATTAGTTATCTCTATATTTATTAATTAAATAAATATACTTGTCGTTTGTTTTATAAATTTTTTTGTATGCTTTGTTTCTTAGTTTTAAGTTGATGGTCGATGGAAGGATTTCAATATCAAAGACAGATTTTCAAAATTCCCAAGTTCCAACTGACGAATAACGGATTATGAACCTATGATGTCACACATTGATGTTGTTCGCTATGATCATGTTTTTACTCTCAATGTGAGATAATAGGTTTAAATATTAATTTGTGAGTGTAAAGATGACTAATTGGGATATGATTAATTAGTAATCTGTTTACCATATTTTTAATCCTAGGACAATCTTCATGTTTATTTTTGTTCCATGTTTTTTTTTAATCGTAAATTAGTTATAGTTTTGATAATTATTGTATTTAAATACTCGTGGGAACGATATTTATTATTTTACTTAATAGCTAGTGCACTTACGTACTAGTGACCTATATATATTTTAGCAATCATTCGATTTGGTTCACCGAACTGAACATACTTAATTGTGGTCCAAGACTCCAGACCTTGAGGGTTTTATTATATGATCATGATTATAATCACAATCTAATTAATTCTAACTCAATTAACTCCTAAAAAGTAAATGAGCCCTCTACGTACGTCAGACACAGAATGTAGGTCATTTCCATCAACACGAAAATGATAATTCAAGTGGAATGGAACGTGTTTTTTTATAGAATAAATTATGAAATCGAATCGTTTAAATAAGGATCTGCTTCGAATTGTACTAAAGTGTTCATCAACAAATAAATATTATTATAACTAAAATTATCATGGCAGTAGGGGATTCTACCGTCATGTCGAAGAAAAATTAACATATCTTTCTTGATTTTTAAATTTATTCATAAAAAATAAGGTTGAGCTATGCTTTTTTTCTTAAATTTCTCGTGAAAAATTACAAGTGATTTATTATTCGTTAATAATATTTGAATCTTGAATTTTTAATAACAAATTATTATGAAACATATATATTTGCTTTATAAAAGACGAAAAAAACGGACAAAAATGGAAAGCAAAGCCAGAAGGGGTTACTAAGGTGATCTTTCCCCCCTCCCCAAGTGTTGCAGGAACTCGGAAATCATCATATTAAGAAATGGTCAATTTTGACAGCAGGAAAGGCTTTTTTTTAATTATAAATTTATTATTCATACTTTTCAGCACATCACCTGAAATAAGTATTTGTTAAAAGTAACGTTTTCTTCTAATTATATTCCCCAAATAGAAAATACGACTCCTATTTTTTCCAAACTGTTTCACATTTGTCGCATTTATATGAAATTTCTGATTGAAATAAACAGACCATTTATCGAGTAATGCTAATAAAATTTTTTACTATAATTAATTATTTTGGTCAAAAGTGAAAATTCATAGTAAAAAAAAATCGATCATTTATATTTAGAACAAAGGAAATGTTTTTGCAATTGGAATTCTTTATTCCGGAATATCTTTCCTCCTGTATTTCATTTTACGTATGCATACAAAACAACCATAACTTACCTCTGAGATCATTATAAGAAAATAACTCAATAATTATGAAAATTTCAAATATTAACATGCAGTAGTGCCGAGCTAAATATTTAAACAATTCGTTGTTAAATTCATATTCAATAAATTTCTTATATTAAATAGATTAACAATAAATTTAGTAATTTTTTATGCTGATTATAGCAATAATTTTTTTTTTATAGCTATTGAGATATTTTTTTATAGTGTAAAAATATACTATATACAGTTAAATGTACTATAAAATACGTACATAAAAGGAATAATTACACTCTCCTCCCTCGAGGTTTTGCGTAATACACGTAAACCTCCTGTGGTTAGGGAAATTACGTCTAATACCCCTGAATTTCGTTTTCTTTTAACAAATAAGTCCCTCCGTTAGTCAAAATTTACTGAATATGCTAATATTAACAGAAAAATTGAATAAAAAATTATATTTCCCCTCAATTGACTTATACTAATTTATTGTAGCTCAAACTATTTTGTTCTATCCTTATAACGATGAAGATATACCTCCTTAATGAAATTAATGCGTGAAGATATATGGGGATAATTTGATCATAAAAAATTTTATTTAACCTGCAATAAGTAGTAATAAGTTAATTGGGGGTAAATATATAATTTTTTTTTTGTTAATATCAATAAATTCGATGAATTTTAACTAATAAAGTAACTTATTTATTAAACGGAAGCAAACTTTAAAATATTAGATGTAATTTTTCTAATTATAGGAGGTTTACGTATAATTATATCAAATCTAAAAAAAAAAATGTATTCCTAAATAAATTGCAAAAATGAAACAGATAATATGAAACCACACCCCATTCATTTCGGCGTTGAAGTCAACACCGTCCTCTTGAGTCCCCATCTCTCACACGTGCGTTTACGAAACCTCAGTTTCACGTGTCCTAAATTTCTGCAGTGTTATAATGATTATAACCAAAACTATCCAGATTTGATTCTTTACAGAAATGGAAAAAGAAATTCCAATTTTTGCTAAATGTGGAAATTTTTAATTTGAATTAAAATTAATGACAGATTAAATATTACACCCATCATATAATTAATGTATGATATATGGAAAAACGACTAATCACATAATGCGAATATTAAATCCCACTCACAATATAAGTACTTCGAACTTAGGCATTGTCAATATCTAAGTCACACACACACACACACAAATCTTGAATTAATGAGACTGAAATCTCATAATTAAAAAAAATATATGTTCGAGTTTGTTCTCTTTATATTTTTATTTATATGAACGTATATTTTGATGTATAATTATATATATTTGGCATAATTACACTCTCATCTTTTGAGATTTGATGTAATTACACTACCATTTTTTAGGTCTGTTTTCCTCTAACAAATGAATTCCCTATTAGTCAAAATTCACTAAATTTGCTGATAATAATAAAAAACACTGAATGAAAATTGATATTTATCCTTAATTAACTTATTGAATGTCAAACAAATTTTTTCAGACTAAACTACCCTTATAACGGTGAAGATATACCTCCTCACATGCATTAACGCTTGAAAACATATATGGATAATTTGATCATAAAAAAATTTATTTTACCTGTTATAAGTCAGTAAAAAGTCAATTGGGGGTAAATATATATATATTTTTTATATTTCTGTTGATATCAATAAATTCGGCGAAGTTTGATTAACGAATAGACTTATTTGTTAGATGAAAGTAAACTTTAAGGGTGATACATATAATTTTTTAAATTACATAGAATTTATATATAATTATCCTAAATTTCATGGAAGGATGATATAATTATCCCAATATATTTTTAACACTGTAATCATTTACTGTACGTATAAACGAAGAAGTGTGTGTTTTTGAGTTGTCTTCCAATGACAACACTGTGGGGCCGCATTTGCTTCTTGAAGAGTGTAATAGTTTCTAACTTTGAAACGTTCAACTCATCTCCTTTACCATGTGTATATATATGTACAATACTTGATCGTAAATCCCATGCAAACTTATATAGAACAGTATTTATAATAAATATTTCTCAAAGAACTCACCACTTTTATATATTTCTAATAATTATTTCTCAGTCAATCAATGGAGTTCGGAGACATGAGTGCCAATTCTTGAAGTTCATCTTCTTCCTCACTCCAAATGGTGGCGCCCAACCCCAAGAGAAGCTCCGGCAGGAAGGTGTTCAAGGAGACGCGCCACCCAGTCTACAGGGGCGTGCGGCGGAGGAGCCGCGGCAAATGGGTGTGTGAAGTGCGTGAGCCCAACAAGAAATCAAAGATATGGCTTGGGACTTTCTCCAACCCGGAGATGGCCGCCGTGGCACACGACGTCGCTGCCCTAGCACTGCGTGGGGACAACGCGATGCTCAATTTCCCCAGCTCCACCTACCGCCTCCCCCGCCCCCACTCGTCCTCCCACCAAGACATCAAAAGCGCCGCCGCCCAAGCAGCCAGGGAGTTTAGTTCTTCAGCTTCTATTTCATTAATGTTAATGTCGGAAAATGCAAGTCATCAGAATGGCATTCAATATCCTTCGGATTCACTTCATGCGGAGATTACGGATCAGCAAAAGATTGATGATGGAGAAGATGAGTTTGAACGTGATCGTGGGGAAGATGAGGATAATATTGGATATAGAGACGGGTTCGTGGACGAGGAGGCGTTATTTAGCATGCCGATTTTGCTAGATAGCATGGCGGAGGGCATGCTACTAACTCCACCGGCTATGAAAAAAGGGTTTAATTGGACTTCTCAAGATGAAGATGAAGTGATAGACTTAACTTTGTGGGGGGCTAACTAGCATCTTCCCTAGCGGATATGAAATAAATACAATTAATTAATAATACACGTCGTGCCTATAAAATCTTGTTTTGAATATAAAGATATAACGCAGATTTTATGCACGAGGTAGTGTATATATGAAGCACAATACCAATACGAGACATTAACGTTTGAACACTTTGTCTATATGTAGAAGATTTAGACCGGAAATAAATTAATGTAGTAGACTAGAGCTAAGGAAGCATGAAACCTAGCATGGGGTTAGCGGATTATATCCTGCTTCTGAATTATTGTTTGCTATCATCATATTTTTAATGTTTTTACAGGAAGTTATGTCAATTATTTATTGTTGTAATACTAATATGCGATATCAAAATGTGTTAAAAGATTTCCATCAAGAAATGATAGAGAACATAATTCATTCATTCATTTCATGCTAAAAAAAAACATGTACCTGGGATATGCACATGTCACGTGTGAAAATGAATAATAAAAAAATAAAAATTATATTTTTCAACAAAGGAGTGAAAGTTTTGTCCAGTTTCTTATGAAATTTTAAAAAAGTCTAAATTTTTTATAAATTCTATCCGCAAACTCCAATTCTATTAGTTTTACGACCATGTTACATGTATATGATGATAAAGCAAGCAAATAAAGCAACCTTGAGGACGTCCAAATTCAGACGTTGGTTGAACCTGTCAATTGAATTACTTATTTCGTGCATCCATGTCAAGAATAATCGTACATATGCTAAGCGGGTTTGTGAACATGTGAAAAAAACATCACATCATGCATGGCGCGTTGACAATTTCGGCGATGTAACGTACAATAGTCCTGGTCAAGTATATGGGCAATTTGGATCTTCCTGATCAGGTGCTTTACTGGATTTTCCTGACCCCTCGACCCTGGCCACCACTACGGTCTTGGTCTTCGAATTCGGGTTGTTGGGTTGATATTTGTTGCTGCAATGGGTCGGGCTTTATATTTGCTCCGGAGGAAAGGATATATATGCTTTCAGATACCGTCCTTGTGGTGTCCCTCGGCCGCTGGTGTAATTAATCCAGCGTCACCGAGGATAGTGATGGAATTGATGAGGGAGGACGAGGAAGGGTGGATGGGCATGGGCCTACCCAACTGGACCTGCTCCATCTCAAAGTATCACATTCGGATCCGAATACATCTATACCAATTTCAATTTTACTACTCAAACTGGCCTAGCTGGCTGCCAGCTGCCAAGCACGTATCTAGTTGTTGCAAAATTAGCTTTGTTTTGGTGTCATTTTCATTTCAATTTTTGACACACTAATAAAAATAAAATTGAATATGTTTGCTTAAATGTATTTTTATTGAAAATATTTTATTATTATTTTCATCTCAATCATTACTTTTTTTATATACATGTTATATATTGATATAGGCAAACGTTCGATATTGATCGCAGACGAAAAGTTTGAGTGGTTTATAAGCCCCAAGACCTCCTTCCTTTAGCAATGCACATTTTTCAAGATAAACCCATGATGCTCTTACGAAGTCAAAACGAACAATACCTCTCCTAATGGGGTACCAATCAAGTCAGAAGCCGCATCACATATATCTATCATTAATATATAAAGTAATAGTACATGTCTTTAACAAAATTTTGATATGATATTACTGACATTAATTCTAAATCAACAAAATAAAATCATAACTATCATTTGTTTAAATAAATAATGTTTTTTACTTGACTTCACAAACAATAAAAGACAAAGCTATCATTTTCATCAAATATATAAGAAAAATATATCGATTCAACTCTGTAAAATATTGACTAAGAGACAGGATGAATGTGAGCTTTACCAAAGATAAAATCAGAAAATGAAGATGTGGGGACTTATTTTAGAAAACATGTCAATACATAATTAAGTAACAACGTAAATACTGTCACTTGAAAAAACAGGAAAAAGAACAACATTAGTATGACAATGTATAAGGAAATGATACCTTAAAACGTTTAGTATTAATTGGTATGTATACTCTCACACTCGGTAAAAAGAAAAATTAGAAACACCATAAAATGTGCTAAGTCAACAACAATCTTGAAACAGCAAAAACAAAAAACAAAACAGTGTAATATCAGCAGTGAATTCTTGGACAAGGGCCGTTAATTTATCAGCGAAGGGCATCGATGTTCTTGCAAAGCTCCTCCAGTTTCTTCAGTCTCTGCTTCTCACTTTCAGTCACCAACTGAAACAATAATCCACCAACAAAGTGTGTAATAAGTTGCTCAAATTCTACAAGTATTTCTTATTTCTATTTCGAGAAAATTGTAATTTTCGCCATGTAGCTTAGGAGGGGTAACAATTGTGGTCCTGTATGAACTAATTTTCGTAATTTAGTTTTATAATTTTAAAAATTTGACAATATAAATTCTTTTTTTGCCCGATAAACACATGTGCCGCACACATGATCTTTACAATTGATGAGGGCTTTTCGGCCATATGAGACCAAAATTACCAAATTTTAAAAGTTATAGAATTAAATTACAAAAATTAATTCATGCAAAATCGAAATTCCCACCCTCTAAATTACAGGATAAAATTGCAATTTTTCCTTTTTATGTTTTACCGTTTTTTACCTCAACTAGTTTGGCGACCAGCTGACCCTTTTCCCTGTTCTTCTCATTGAAAGCCTCTAGTGCTTCTTTGTATTCCTTTTCCTGTAATGTTCAAAATTCATGTCATGGAAACACACCCATTTCTCAATTTTTACAGCACAGTAAAATCTGTAATGAAATTGAGCAAGTTTTATCGTAAAATAAATATTCCTTGACTATTATCTTGATTTTAAAAAATGTCAAAATTATAGTTATCCCAACATAAATTTGTGGGACTTAGAAAGAAACTGCAAAACTCACCTTCTTCTGACAGCTGAGGCCCAAGGGCTTTAAGTCCCGATTAATGAGGTCGATCCTCTTGCGAACGATCGCAACTTCCTTCCTCATCGGATCATGCAGGGTTTCGAGCTCCTACTAGATTACAAGTACAACAAACAAACATGTAATAAAACATTCATCTTTTCTTCCTACACAAACATAAGTTCACAACATTAATTCATAAATTAGAAATGGGGCCACATATAATACATATACGAGTGTGTGATAGAAAATCTTTTACGCATCCCTAAACAAGACATCCACATACTTAGCAACAAACAGTCACACACTGATCCATGATCCTAACTTACTTCGCGAATCTCAGCCAGCCGCCTCGTCTCCTCCTCGACACGGCCTAACTGCGCCTGAACCTTCTCCCGGACCTCCGCCTTCCTCTTCTCGATCTCTTCTTCCTTAGCACGAAAAGCTGCTAACGCAGACCTCGTCATCTCCTCGTCCTTGTCCTCATTCATTAGAGGGCTCCCGACATGATTGATCATCCCGGAGTTCTTCACACGCAGCATTTGCGCTTGTTGCTGCTCCAGCATCTGCTGCTGATTCTTCGTCGTCATCACCTAAACTGACAATCTCACCCTTTCCTTGTACTCGATTTCTATGTTGCTTTTTTCTCGCTTTTGTATGATGCCTCTCTTTCGCCCTGTTTGCAGATGCTCAAGAACGATGTTGTCTTTGCTTTTAAAGGTGTGAAGCCATCTTGTTTACTTTACAACAAATCTTGGATTGAGTGTAATGACCAAACTACCCAACAGCAGTACTGCATCTCGTATTCTGTTCAGTATATACATGCCATGTATATAAAATATTTCTTTAAATAGAATACAACATGCAACAGGATAAATGTACGTACAATAATTGAATTTAGTGCAACGAAAAGTTATAGTATGTGAAGGGACCTCTTATGGTTAAGGTACTATTTTCTAAAGTAGGTATGTTGACAAAATTCTGCTAACTACTGCACTTTCTTTTAAATTCATCGACGGTATATGAATTTTGAAATATTTATCTTGAAAATTATCCTTAAAAGAAATAATTGGTTGAAGGGTCTATTTTGGTAAATTTTCTTTATTTCTGAGAGAAAGTGCTTGTGGTGAAAGTTTTGTTGTCTGAATAGACAACAAAAGTTCACCTACTCACAGATAAAACTGAAATGTTTGAAATCCTTAACGGCCAAGACAAAGTCTCGTCCAACACTTTATGCTGAGACTTCTCCGTGAAACTTCACCTTTGCAACCTTCTTTTATTCTTAAGGATTCTAACTTATGAAATAAAAGCGACGTTCGACAGACGAATCTTTTCGTCTGTGTCGATCTTTTTATAGGACTATACAGTAAAAGAATCATATGTAATAATTTGGAGATATATATTATTTATGAATAATAATGGGTTTGCTTTGTGAGTGTGAGGTATTATTGTTGATAATGTATCAAGTGAGAACAAGTTGTCTTGCGTAAAGTGGATATACATTGGCTTTATTCTCCCATAATTAATGCAAATATTTTGAGCCCTTTGAATGAATTTTTCATCATTGTTTAGGCCCACCTTTATTTTGTATATGTTTCAGACATTTGAATGGAAATATGGGGTTTGGGGTTTGTATGGAACAGATTGTCTGACAGATATGATGTAAGGAATTCACACAACCATTCTTCATAGGATACTAGTCAAAGAAACCTCTTTCTCTTTTGTCTTTTTCCTTTTTTGTTCTTTCATCTTCTTGTTGGGAGTACGTGCGTGTTCATATGGGTTTCTCTTATACGAATCGAATATAAATATATCAAACAGTATAGATTTTACTATGTCTTCAATGAACTTTTATTATTCTGACGTGTTAATACTATATTATCAGTCAAGCATACTATATATGTTAAATAAGACGTAACTAACTCTTACTTTCTTGATTTTTTTCCTTTCAATGTATGGATCACAGGTTTGTAAATATCTACCCTAATTTTTTTGAATTTATGATAAGTAATTCAAGATTAATGGTAGAAAAAGTGAATCACAGTACAGATTTCAAAATCAAAATTCTAATAATTACACAATAAAGGAGCTGATACTGTGTTACACAAATCTTTGGCAAATCATAAACACAAAAGAATAAATTATACACCTTGCAAATTGCAGTATAAAACAAGCAAAAGAAAAAGTTATACAAACAAAAGCAATCAAAAAGAAAATGGAGAGGGGATGTCTCCCTTATGACAAGCTACAACTACAGTAGTATACATACATTTTTAACTTTATGATGTATGAAACCTACAAAACTCTAACAATCTTACACTGCAGATGTTCTCATCTCCTTTGGAAGTTAAGGAACTTGATTCCGTAGGCGAAAACAAAGAAGAACAGGAGAACCCAACCGACGTGTGCGAAGACCACTGGGATGAGGAAGTCATGATCATAGCCGAGGTAGTCTTTAAGGAAGTCATTCACCCTTATTCTTCCAGTGTTGCCCGTGAGTTCGAGTTCGGTAGTGATGTCGCCTACTTGGGATGCAAAAATACCGTAGATTGTCCAGGCGACGGGAGAAGCCCAGTAGTACCACCTCCACCATATTGGGATGAGCTGCAAAACGTGTACAACATCAGTTTTTTCACGTTATCTAAATGTTGATATATTGAAGATTTTTCTGTGAGAGTGGTAAGAATTTGAGGATACTTACGGGACGTGGGATGAGGAAACCAGAGAACAAGTTCCAGAAGCTGAGGAAGAAGGACATAACGATGGCGGCGATTTGGTAGCCAGGTGTCAACGCAACAACCATCATGCCGTACATCGAGAAGTAAGTGAAGCACATGAATATGAAGTAGTAGAAGTAGAAGAATTTCTCGCCCGTCCAGTGGTATCCAATCATGGAGTAGAGAAGCAGAGAGTAGACGAGGGTTTGTACAGCGACGTATATGGTCTCTATTGCAACCTACAAACCGTGAAAAACATACATGTTAGAAACATATCCTCCTAACAATCTTGATGGGAGCATCAAAGTTGTCCTCTGAATGTTTCTTTTTCTTACCTGTGCAAATGCATAAGGCAACTCAGAGTACATTCCTGCAGCCCTTTCACGATAGAAAACAGTTCTCTCAATCGCGACAACGGATTGAACAGCAGAAGCATTGGTGGCTCCGAGGAAAAGTACAGCAGCATAAGTAGCTCCGAGCAGATTAAGCAAGTCTTGTTGTCTATGTCTGTTATGGGAACATACACAATCTTTTGTTATTACATGATCTTATAAAGTAGTAATTTCAAGATTCCTTGATAGATGCATAGACAAATAAATGGTTGTAATAAAGAGATGTGGCTTACATTTGGTCCCCTTTCTGCCAGAAGATAACACCAAACATAACGCCAATGACGATTGTTGTGAAAAGCCTAATAGCATTGTACTGTGAGTTTCTCCAGTAGGACCAATGCTGCTTCCAGAAGCAAGCTTTGCACTGAGTTAAGAACGACTGCGAGTATTGCGTGGGGAAGTATAGGTCCTGAGATCCTGGTGGGGGAGTGCTTAGTTCCTTTATCAGTTCTTGGTTCCTCCTGATATTGGAAATAACAGTCAAAAAATAGATGTGTTAAGTTTCTTGAGATAATATATACTGCAGATATTCGAGCAGGGAATGATGTTAAGGGCATTTCATTCATTTACTACTTACCGATAAAGGTCAGAGTTGGCATAAATTTCTGCAAAATCAACGTCGAGTTGAGCTTCAACGGCAGAGGAGGTGACCTCCAACATCCAAGTAGCTGGATTATAGCCCTCTTTGATTTTCTGAACCCCTGGCACAGCCTGCATATTGAGTAGATGTTAATAAGTTGGATCTTGGCTTCACGAATATCAGATTCAATTCTTGAAGTTAAAATATGATTACTGAGTTCTGTGAGAATTGAAGATCATTTAAGAATGCTGATTTTAAGCGCTTTTTGTTCGACTTCCTGATAAGATCAACCTTACAGAACCGAAAGAGAACTCAAACCTCACCTCAAAATATTCAACAAGTTTGTGAGAATGGCGACCAAGAGGTCCAGCATAAATTACTTGTCCTCCTCTCTTCATCAACAGTAGCTGCAAGACAAAATCAAGATCAGTATCAAACCAAATGCAGTTATATGCAGATCTGAATATGGACACATTTTCTAAGTTCAGTTGTTTACCTCATCAAAAGCTTCAAAAATGTCTATACTAGGCTGGTGAATAGTACAGACCACCGTTCGACCTGTATCCACTGTATTTCTCACTGTGCGCATGACAATTGCAGCAGCTCGGGCGTCGAGTCCTGATGTTGGCTCATCCATAAAGATTATGGAGGGATTGGCAACTAACTCAACAGCAATTGTCAGCCTCTTTCTTTGCTCTGTTGAAAGACCATCGATTCCCGGAAGTCCAACAAGAGCATTCCTCAAGGGATTGAGCTCAACCAAGTCCATGACCTCCTCCACAAACATCTGAAACAAACAAATGCAAAGTTCTCTCAGATGGCATTGCTCGTGCTCTACTTCTCAACATATGTGCTTCCTAGGAAAGATTAATGCAAGTTGAGTCAGAAGAGAATGGTTTTATCAGTTACTTGCCTTTCGTGTTTCTGTTTTCACATCTGCAGCAAGACGTAGCCAGGCAGAGTAAAGAAGTGATTCATAGACGGTAACGTAAGGCGAATGGATATCGTTCTGTTCACAGTATCCGCTGACTCGAGCAAATGTTGTTTGGTTCTTTGGGTAGCCTGATATGTTTATGCTTCCTTCAATATATCCTCCTGTCTTTCGGCCTGCCAGTACATCCATCAACGTCGTCTTTCCAGCTCCACTGACACCTACCAATGCTGTCAGAACACCGGGCCTGAAAGCACCACTAACGTCTCGCAGTAACTGAAGTCTATCTTCATCAACACCTTGAGTTTTCATTTCCTGCATGAGAAGTTTGTCAAGTTAGCAATTAATACAGATCTAATACTCTGACAGAACTCAAAGTTTCTGAGAGAGAAACATACGGCAGGCATATCGACATAGTAATTCACATGGTTGAACGCAAGAGAGAGGGGTTGGAAAGGCAAGACCATCCCTCTTCTTGGTTCACTGCTTGCTCCTCCATCAGTCGAGTTGGCGGTTGCATGGGAGTTTCTAACATCCATTTGAACACCTGCAACCATCAAAACTTTTAAGTTTATCATCGATAATGATCTCAAGGGCACATAATGAACTCATATCACTATGTTATAAACTTTCTTCTTTTCATAATAACTTTAATAAATGACAGAACTTGTGTTTTATATGTGAGTAATTGTTCGCTATCAAAAAAAACCACACACCTTCACCATTTGTTATATGTCGCTTCCTCTTGCTTTCCGCCTTGTCATCTGGTATGATAGCCTTATTGTCCCCAAGAGCTGAGATTGTATGCAGAAAACAGTTGGTACCCAAACTCATTCATCAATTACTTCAGAAAGAAAATGCATAGTGAAGTACGAAAATGTCACTTACGGTTTAAGTAAGTCAAGGCTAAAATGAAGAGAATGTTGAACAGAAGAGTGAACCCAAAAAGAGCGAAGATGCATATCCAGTACCAAGACTCGGTAGTAAATAAACCTCTGTCCCTAAGAAGGGTCTTTCCAACAGTCTTTTCAGTGCCATTGGTAGGCTGAGGAGACAATCAACATTAACCAAATGTTAGTTTCAGTGTCATACTTGCAGCTATTTCAGAAAGTAATTTGAACAAAGTTATAGCTCTTTTTCAGGAACTTACTGCACTCCATCTCTCTGCAAGAAACTCGTTGATTGCAATGGCATTTTGTCCATACATCATAGGAGAAACATAGTATCCCCATATCATCCAATCTTTAATATCGTCTGGAAAATGCCAACCAAAAAGAGGAAAAAAGATTTACACTGATTGCTAAGTTGATAAATCTTTAGTAAAAACATGAGTTCGTGAATAACTACTATAAAGTATTCATGATCAATCTATTAATGTACAACTGACCTTTTGCAACAATAAAGCCTCCCAGCACGAAAACCAAAAGCAAGGCGAAAGTTCCAAGAGTGTTGGCGACTACTTGTGTTCTTCCAGCTGCTGCTATGAAACGGAACAAAGAGAGGGCCATCTGATGTACCCCAATGAATGCCAACAATTGTTTGAAAAACCTGTGTGCCCATGAAAGAAGTTTAAGATTAGCCAATACATAAATCACTTAATAGTCCTTCTATAATCTTATCAGTCATTTGATTGTTGTTACCTAACGGCAGAAGGTGCAAAGCCAATGGTGTAGTAGGTAAGAATGATCCACAATCCAGACTCCATTACTGAAAGTGGAATACGGAGTACCCCAATCGGCAAGGCAAAAGCCCAAGCTGGATAGAATAATGAATCCCTCTGTTTGAAGAACACTGGAAGCCTGAATACAGTCATTGCGAGCTCTTGCATGCCGTTGAACATGACATTGATGAGACTGAAGAACAATGCTCCCCAAAACTTAGTAGCATCCTCGATCCTACCGGACTTCATCTCTGTTCTTAGGAAGACCGTCAAGGCAATTGTTGCCATTATTGTTATTTGTGTAGTCTTAAAGATGTACACAAACGAGCTCCGTTTCATTAGGAGCCATTCTCTAGAGAAGCAGGCCCTGAAAAGTTCCCAATTGGAGATACCATATTTATCTTTGACCAGGGCAGCAGGATGGGCTCTAGTCTTATCATATGGAACTCTAAGTTCCGCCACGAGTTGCTGCCCGATGTGGAAAGAGTTGAAAGCCTGTGCAAACTCGGGTACGGAAACATAACGGTAAGGCTGATTCTTCCTAAACCAATACTGTTCTTGGTCCTTCTTTGAAGTAACTTCTTGCAGAAAGTCTGCAACTCCCTTCCTTTCTGGACATCTAAATCCCATGTACTCAAAGAATTCCAGGACATTCTCACGTGGACCTTGATAAACAATTTGACCATCTGAAAGCAGGATAACATCGTCAAAAAGATCAAATGTCTCAGGAGCAGGCTGCAAGAGAGAGATGACCATGGTTATGTCCATAATATGAACCATCTGCCGCATAAATTTGACAATCTGGAAGGTGGTGGAACTATCCAGCCCAGTTGATATCTCATCCATGAAGAATGCTTTTGCTGGTCCTACCAACATTTCACCTGTATTTAGCAGAACAATAATCTTTGTTAGAATAGTAATGGTTACATAATGAAACCAAGGAAGGAGAATTGTGACCTTGCTTAATCAATATTTTCAGGAACCAGAACTGAAACTTAGTTCAGCTTCTGACAACTCAGAAATAACTTATGGTGGAATCACATACCAGTGGTAACACGCTTCTTTTGTCCACCAGAAATGCCCCTTCTCATATCATCCCCAACCATAATATCAGCACAAATATCCAATCCAAGAATCTGTCAAAATTCATATACATTTTAGTCTTATCACTTTCTAGGACAAAAACTAAAAAAGCCACAAGGAAATGCAAATAGAACCTTGAGGACGTAATCTGTAATCAAGCTGGTTTCCTGGCCCACCATGGCTGTGGCTTTCATAAATGCATCAATCTCGGGATCAGGTTTAATACCTGCTTCTTTCTCTCTTCTTGACAGCTCTGCCAGCATTTCATACCTTGTCCCAACTCCCAAGCATCTACCCGAGAAATCCAATGTCTCTCGAACTGTCATCTCACCATAGTGAAGATCATGCTGACTAATGTAAGCACAAGTTCTTTGGGGAACAAATTCGTGAAATTCGTGGCCGCAATAGGTTATTTTTCCAGTCACCTGTTAAGAAACTCAAGGTCAGGTATAGAGAACCTATTTGAATAACCAAAACCAAATACCGATTTGATATGGGAAAGAAATGGAAACATGGACACAGCTAATAATAGCTCCAAATCGTGATTTTACTTATCTTTTGGGTTCTCAATTGGAAAATGGCATGCTTTTTGCTAAAATTGTAACAAAATCCTGTAAAGGGTGGTAGGAAAAACATACCCTCATATCATCATCAGCTTTCCCTGCAAGTGCTTTGAGCAATGTTGTTTTTCCTGAACCTGGTGGCCCAAGAAGTAATGCCATCCTGAATATTAAGCACGGATAAATTTAGTTAAACTCATATAATTGACATTCCAAAACCAAAGTGGCATTAAATAAGGATCAAGATATAAAGAGATAAATTAAATTCTACTACTCAGGAAAGGAAAATCTTATAAGCTTACCTCGATGGTCTCACAATTCCACTAACATCTTGAAGTATCTTAACAACCCTTTGCTTTGATGGAGATAGCCCAATCATCCCTAGTGCAGCCTATAACATCATTAAACCAAATTCATTATAAACTTAACTTCAGCAAAACCAGATTAACACAATAGTAGAGGACCACCTTTATCATGTCTGAATCAAGAAAAACATACCTCCAATGTATTGAGTGTTGAATTTAGCAGAGTTGGAAGTGCTCTTGTCCCAACATATGCATCTCCCTCAATAGACAGATTCTGGAATCTTACTTCAATCTTTGGAATCTCAATTCCCACCCTGTACAAATCAAAAACCCCATTATGTAAAACTTCTTGAGCCCATCGGATCCAAAATTCTTGCTAATAATTGAACAATGTAAACTTTTAAAGATTCAAGATTTTCTGGAACCCCCTTTATGTCAAAAATGTCCTCACTTTATACCATAAATCAAGATTTGTTCTTGTAAGCAAGCAAGAAATCTCAAAAACAATTGAAAGTTTCACCTGTCAGTCCTGTTTCTGAGCCTCTGGAGGAACTTCTCATTATCCTCCTCCACAACCTTAAGAATGCTCTCCATCAACATCTTCTTATCCTGCGTACCGAGGTTGGTGACATCCACCTCAGAGTGAACTATCCTCCCATTGCTCATAACCTGCTGCAGCATCCCCTTCCTGAGCCGATCGTACGTCGGCAGCCCTCGTGAACACATCCGGCGGCCCCTGCCACACCTCCCTTATGCTCTGGGACCTCCAGCTCCGCCTACTACTAGAACTCAGAGCCAGATCATCGCCCACTAACGCCGCCGCCATTGATCAACTCCTCAGCTCCCCCCGTCCACTCTCCGGTGACTCTTGTATACCTTATCTTTTGACCGCCCTTCTTCTTGGAGCACACAAGTAACACAAATATCCACTCAGAGAGCTCGACTAAGGAGAAATCCACAAGATCTTTTGTGTTATTCAGAAAAGAATGAAAGAATGGTCAACGTCTAATTCTTGCTTTGGTTGCTAAAGAGCATGAAATTGGTTTTCATGCAGTTTCTCTATCATCTAACTCCGTTGAAAATGAGAAACAGCCTGTGATTGATTTTCTTGAAAGGATTCCAGTTATATATATATAGAGACACACACACATATACTCACACTTGGGTGGGGGGGAGGGGTTGAAGTCTGGTCAAATTTGGGCTACAAACTGAGGTTCCCGCGGCCGAATACAGTAAACAAAAGGTGGACGTTTTTTAATATTAATGGGAAATAATCAGGTGTTTCGCGAGCATCAGAAAGGCGTTATGAGCTTGAAATGATAGCATGGAGAACAAGAGTGTTGTGGGGCTGGGTGACGTGGGATGCTGAGCCCGGTAAGTTTGACTAATTAAAACTGGGAGGGTGGGTTGTGGGTGTACATTGCTGACCAGCTGACAGAAACTTCCGTTCGACGTCGTATTGTTGATTTCACGAATCAGTCTTCGCCGCGCGTCGCCCACGTTCCTTCTTCGTTTCTCACTGTCTCACAACTTTCTTCTTTCCCAGAAATGGATCTCTGTTATATGCCTCATTTGTAAGATAAATAAATTTAGGTTGTTAACTCTATTTTTTTTTTAAATAAATCGGTCAATTTTTTGTTGTTTGAATTATTATTAAATTTATAAAATTATATTTGAATTTAATCTGATTTCAAATCAAACTCCAACAAATTTTAATTTAACCAAATACGATCAAGTTCGAGTAGTTTGATGTTTTTATATTTTTTTAAAATTGAATTGATCTCAAACTGAATTAAAAATTTATCAAATGAAAAATTAAATTAAGTCTAATTAGTTAAATTAACAAATTCAAACTTACTTTTATCAATTGAACGTCAAGTAATTTGATTAATTATTCGGCCATAATCGGAACCATGGCTTAGTGATTAAATTACTAACTCAAATTATTTCATGAGATCAAACATTATTGAATATATATATACATAGAAACCTTCAGTTTATATGGGTGTATTATAGGTTAAATAATTTTTTTAACCAAATCATCATTATAAGGATAAAAAAGATCTCTCTACATGTATTAATGTGCGAAAATGTATAAGAATAGTTCGGTAAAATTGTTTGACTTACAATAAATTAGTAATAAGTCATTAGATAGTAAATTTTGAATTCTCATTCGACTTGTTTGCTAATTTCAATAAATTTGCTGAATTAAACAGAAGCAAACATATGAGTACTAGACGTTATTTTACAAACCACAAGAGGTTTACATATAAGTAGACAAAACCTCAAAGGGAGTGCGATGTAATTATTCCTGTCTTATAAGTTACATAGCCTTATTCTCTCGCATGCCTAATGCAATTATTTTTCTAAGTCCGATGGCCAAAGCAAGTCCAAATCCAAGATAGGTGAACATGCCCTCATTCGCTCAGTGTAACAAGTCCAAACCCTGCTTGGCACAAATATAATTTCAGCAACGAGGGCCACGACCCAATCCCGTCGCTCTACTTAGACGGCAAAGTCTATAAACAAGGCTCAATCAACAAACATAAATACCAAACACCAATGCAGCCACATCATCTGCATTCTAAACATCACGGGTCACTTTATCCTAAAAGGACGCCAGCATGGCCCTCGTATCCAGCTGGAGCCGAGTGTTAGAAGCAACAAGTAATAGATTTTTCTATGTTCGCAATTGACTATGCAAGACTCATCTAAATGGTCATATATCTCAGTAGATAACACTAGATCATGGATAAGTACTATCATTTTGAAGCTAACATCTTATTCTAGTGATATCCAACTTGCTCATAACTATCCCTATGATCTCTTCCAAATTTTCCTATAAATAAAGGCATAAGGTCAGTCAACAGGTAAGTGACTGCATATTCAACACAATTTGACTCTCGAATAGCAAGGCTACGCCTTCCCTACTATTTTCTCTGTGCCCTAACTCATATTTCAGCTCTCTTTTTCATATTCAAGCACTCGACTTCATTTACTTAAGAATTATTCCATGTTTTTTCTCAAATTTCTCTATATTTTTCTTGATTGTTCAGGGACTGACTTAAGCATCAAAATGCTAACGTTGCCTTGTAGGTTAGTCCCCTATAAATTTTGGAATTTTTGTGAAAATTTTTCGATCATTGTGGTGTTGTTAAACTCTAGTACACATCACTCTCCAAACACTTTAAAAACTTTTTTTTACAATAATATCTAATATTTATGAGATATATAAAAAATGTATAAAATATCCTAAATAATCTTAGTTGAATATCAACTTAATATATAATATATTGGTGGGATTATAGTAATTAAGTTGAATGAATTGTCAGGTCCTCAGTTAGATAGCATAAGAATTAATTCCTCAAATAGAAAGTTGTGAATATTTCTTTGGTGATATACTAATTTTATACCGACTATATCAGTACGCATATTTTATTTTTTATTCCTTTAAATGCTTAAATAATTAGAACTATTTAATATGGAGGGAAAATATACAAAATTGAAAGTTAAGCTATTAAATATTAAATGATTGGCTTATTAAACAACTTAAATTTTTAAGTGATACGTTATTTAACGTGGTATTAGAGTCAGATCAAATAAGAGATTTTGAGTTTGAACATCATTATCAACCATTTATAAAAAAATATTTCACGTGCAATATTTTCAAGTGAATGAATTGTATTAAAATGTCAGATATCACAAATTTACGAGAATGATTGAGTATAATACTTTATTTTGTAATATTAAATTAGACTAACATAAATATAAAAATCAAGAATTGATTATTTATGCGACTCATAATGTCCAATTATGATTTTTGCTTATTAAATTCTTAATCTTACTATAAAGGGATAATTAAACTCCCTCTCTTGAGATTTGGAGTAATTACACCTAGATTCCATGCGGTTTGATAACTTTAATAATTACCCCTGAGGTTTGCTTTCTTCTAACAAATAAATCCCCCCATTAGTCAACGTTCACTGAATTTGCTAACAAAAAAAAAATTGAATGGAATTGATATTTAACATCGATTAATGTATTACTAACTTATTGCAGGTGAAATAATTTTTTAACCAAACTATTCATATAATGGTGAAGATATACTTCTTCACATGCATTAACGTATGAGTATAATTTGGTCATAACAAATTATTTGACCTTGCAATAAGTGAGTAATAAATCAATTAATGGTAAATATAAATTTTTTTCTGATTTTTTTTGTTAATATCAGCAATTCGGTACAATATGACTAATGGAGGAACTTATTTGTTAGATGAAAGCAAACCTCAAAGATGTTAAATATAATTTTTCAAACTAGAGAAAATTTACGTGTAATTATACCAAACTTACAGAAAAAGGAGTGTAATTATTCCTACTATAAAAGTATTTTCACGCTCAAAAACAGTTGTTCATAATTATTAGTTGGTCCATATATACTTCACATGTGTGGTGGGGAAAATTATTGAAAATTAAGATTCGCATCTAGAAGAAGGATCATTGCTGGAGTAATTAAGGTCAAAGAGTAGCAACTTCACTTGATATTTGGACAATGGCCGGATCATTTAAAACGTGTGTACAAATAATATTTTATAGCTATAAGCGTGTGACATTTCATCTTTCGTGGAAGCAACAACTTTGGTATATATATGTGGATATAAAACAGTTGGGATTATGTATTATATATAAAAGGTAAGGGAATAATGTGTGTAAGAAAGAGTTAACCAATTAGCATAAAGTTAAGAATATATTAATTATTAATGGAATATCAAGTCGGAGATTTGTGTCTTGTTCTATCAATGATTTTAGGGCGTGTTTGTCTAGACGTTTAAATTATTAATTGAAGAGAGAATATTTGAATAAACAACTGAATCGTTGTCTTTTATACATTTACAGGGCGTTTCTCTAAACTTATTTTAAAATATTTCATAAACTCATATGTTTTATTATATTTTTAAAATTTATAAAAATAATAAATTTTCTGCGTGTCTAAAAAAAATATAATTATGAAGTTTATAAAATATTATTAATAGTAATTTTATAATTAATATTGATGTGATCTGCAACTTAATCGATACGCTATAATTTTGTATAAGTTTTACAATTTTATCATAAAAAGACGTCTTGCTAGTGAAAAGAGGCATTTGGTCGTATAAGTCATTCAAGCTCCTTATTTGCAATCAATGTAAGACATTAGCCTAAATCATCATGATTAAAATTAAAGGAATATATTCAGATGTTAAAAATAAGTCAAAACTTACTACGTTTCTCTCTCTCTCTTTTTTTTTTTTTTTGTCTGATAAAGTTATAAACTTCTAATACTTTATTTTTATTTGTATAAATTTATTTCGTAAGACATTTATTGAATATTTGTAACATCGTCCTCTTAAGCTCGAGAATATAAAATTCAGAAAAAAAATAATTAAAATTTTAAAATTATTTTGACTCAAACAATATATTAATTAATCAAAAAGTTTAAAAATATATATTAAATCATAATTTTCGATTCTACCAAGCTCTCATTTAAGGAGTCAATATGCGATGGTTGTGAGTTGAAATAATGAAGTAAACTCGTATTGACAAGTTGTTAAGAGTGTATTTATCTCTGTATTATATTAATATATATTATCCAATTTCACAGGATAACCAGATTTTAGTGCTTTTATCGATTTTTAGAATTAAAAGCGTGGTTCATCGAGATATTTTGATGCAATGCGACATTTCAACGAAATTGACTCTAGAAGAGGTCCCATTCCCAATGCAGACTTCCCATTAGGACCCCCTACTTTGTTGAGACTTGGGAAGAGAAGGGGCTATTTTGGTCATTTCGTGTGCCTTCTAGAGGAACAGGCTGGCTAGTATGAAATCATTGAGAAAGACAACGTCGGCTTTTTGAATTATGTCGCCATTATTGCCTGAACGCGAATCCACGATTATACTGTGTATCTTCACTGGTGGGACCATTGATGTTGTCCCCGTGAGAGTCTCGAATCGGTCTCCGCCTCCCGTGGAAATTTAAGAGAAACTTCCGTCTTCATTGGTTATATAATATATATGTGTTTCAAATCGTCAAAAATTTACATCAGAAGTCATGGTTTTAGGGGTTAACGGTCGAATATTGCTATGTCGATTATGTGGGTTTAAATTACATCAAAAAAAAAAAAAAACTTGTGCAGTTATATGTATACTTTGAATTATATTTTTATGAATGATCGTCTTAATCTTTATGGGTGTTTATTTTTTTAATAGCTTAGAGATTTAATTTATGATAAATTCATATTGAATACCTTTAAAAATTGTAAAATTGTTGCTTAAGTTCGTGCATTATAAATCGTATACTGACATAAAAATTTTCGATAGAAATAATAACCTGATTAATTTGAAATAGATTTGATCGAATCTTGAAACCTATTTCATTTAAATTTTGTCAAACTCGAAACCCACCTTTCCCTGTCCCTAGTTGGCCTAAAACCCGCATCACCCGACCCATTCGGCTCTTGACCTAGCTGGTCTGATCATAACATAGTATAATATAATATAATATACCATAAAATAGTATAAGATACTATAATATACTATAAAACTTTTAATAATTATTGTTTCATTTTAAAAACTTTGTTTAAATATTTTTATAAAAGTCTCAGTTAGCCAGCCACCAAAGCAGATGGAGGCGTTCATCAATTGCTAAAAAGAGAAGGTGGGTAGTATTTGGCTGAGTTTATAGTGATCTTTTCCTTCAGCTTATTAAGAGGGTATTTGTCCGAGTTTATAAACTTTTATAAATATGTCACAAGATGTTTGAGATCTTGTAATTTTAAAATATATTTGAAATTTTTTGTAAAAAATATATATAAATAAACTCATAAAATAAGATATTCTGAATCTTACACTAGAAGTATCCTCGTTATCTCGTAATTATGCATATAGGATGAGACACAGTTGTGGGTAATAAAGTTTTATTTTAGAGTCATGGTCAGCCATTGATAATTACACGTTATTTTAAGACAACAACATGTATCTCTTCATCAATGCAACCTTTTAACTTCAAATCTAATTGATTTAATCAATCACACTTTATATATGATGATTATTTATTATATTGCTATTTATACTCAGATATGTATATTTGAGATAATATCACAGAAATCATAATATACACAAAATATTACAATCAGTGACTAACAACACAAAACACTTAATTCAATAAAAATCAATTATAAATTTCTTGTGTATTGGTGCAAACGTGACAATCAAATTAATCAACATCCCAATAAAATTAATGGCTAAATAGCTTTAAATAAAATAGTTAGGATGGATTTAATTTAAACATATATCATCACCAATTCATTAAAAAAAGAAGGGAAAATTGTATCCTAGCAATTTATTTATTTATTTCCAAGCAATTGATGAGTATAGAAAGAGCGGTAGGGTACAAAGTACAAACAAAGCGATGATGGTCCACGTGGTTGGCGGCCCAAACAGCGGCGCACTAGACGTACAAGTTCTGTATGCACATGCATTTTACAAGCATTTTGAGTTTGGTTCTATTCTATGTCATTAAATATTTAAATTAAATTATTCAATTTCTGTTCTTCCCTCAGTGCCTCGGAAGTTTAAACATAAAACAGGTGAAATCTGCTTATAATATGCTAACTCCAACTTTCACTGACTGTATGAAAACCAATTTGCAATAAATTAATTTGATTGTGTCGATACATTCATATAACACAATAATAATAGTTATTTTTTTTATTACAAAATAAAAATTTAAGAACAATGCCTTACAGTCACTAGATAGAGAGGACTGCTCGTATTTATTCGTAATTAGAGATGATAGACGAGTAGATTTAGAAACGAATTTTGATATTATGGATTTGATTAGTTTGTGATAGGTCTCGTTTCTTGTGAAAAATCCTTCCATCAAAATTTACATGTTTTATTAATTTTAATTATTATTTATTTATTTAATTACAATCGAGTGTGTTTCATTTATTAGTATTAATAAGAATAAATTATAATTGGTTCTTTTAAGATTTGTTATTGATGCATTCAAAAACCGTACGGCTCTAATAGATCTGGACAATTGTTTAAGAGGCTGAAGCGAATGCAAATTCTGAAAGGGAGACTTGCAAAAAAAGACGATATCATTCCAACGTCTAAATTAGTATTTGATTTGATATTAAAAAAGTCAAAAAGCAAATAATGTGATTGAAAATTGAGATATGATAAATAATTGGTAAAAAGTGCAAGAATGCGTGATAATATGCTTGTAGAGTGCGTAGAGAATGCTTCGAGAGTGAGAGACATGATTTAGAGAATATGAGAGGTGTAAGGGATGCGACAAGAGAGTGAGAAAGATGTTCGGAAGGTCCTCTCATGGAGTGTTTTGGTAGGCCTTAATCATGGTTCAAGTTGGAGGATGTCGTGGCCCTCCTGCTTTTGCCCGTCTGTTTTTTGGGGAATACCTGCTAGGGCGGCATGTCAGGTCCTCTTGAGCTTCCTAGAATGTTACGAACCTGTCATTTCTTTCTTCTTTCTGGATCTCTTGAGCATTTTTTGGCCAACTTATTTTTATGCACATAAATTATAATTACAAATATTTATTTATTATTTAAAAAATTAAAAATATCATCCTGAAATTAACGATCATTTAATAGATACTCCTATAATGTGCTGTCACGAGAGTATATTTATAGATAATTATTAATATCGTATAAAATATTTATAATTTTTAAATAGTAAAAAACAATAATAATCATATAAATCTTATAAAGCCTATTGGAATTTACCTATAAATAACTAAAAAGGGACAAAACTTGATAGGGATATTCTAGATGGTGGATAGGGCGAAGGGCAGGCGTTGAATAATTCCACAATCACGACATGGAGCATTTAAAGCGTGAAATGGGCATTTTAGTGAAAAAGTCATTGATGAAAGCAGAAGTCCTCACATCTACAGACAAAAACCTTTGATATATAAATAGGCAGCAAATGTAAAGAATTTGGGATAGTAACTGCTTAAATACTAACACATCACATAATTAATCCCAACCACACACACACTGTTCATCTGCCGTTGTTATTTGACTTCCCAAGCTGCCTGCCGCAGATGATAAGCGACTTTTCAGATATTTCCCCACACCTCAACAAGAAACTGTATGCTTTGACTTTACCATCTCAATCAATCAATCTCTATAATCTATGTATAAAAAGTGACTTCACACTTGTCTCTTTGGAATTTTCTGTTTAAATACCTATCACATATCTAATAACGCATATTATGTCATATTAGGAGGCTATGAAAACCTCATTTCATATTACTCACCGATAATTATATTTACATTTCATTAATTATAATTTATCTATATAAATTATTACGTAATTACATAAATAATTCCTAATAGCTAAAATATATTAATAGTTTGTGTAATAATGTTAACGGTTGGTGGTTGGTGTATATGTAGTATTTCAAAAAGCATGAGTGATTTGTGTAAATGATATTGATGTTAGTGGTAAGAGTATGTGTAAAAAGAAGGAGAAATTTGTGTAAATACATTATGGATCATGAAGTGTAGATGTGAATATTTCTATCATTTAATTTTTTACACTCAATTTATGTAACCATCATTTTTTAATACGAGAGAAAATGATAATAGAGTACTCGCATGCTTAATTTGTGTTGGTAGATTGAAGCTACGAAAATTATATTCAGAATAGTAAATAAATTAATTTATTTAGGTTATATTTGGATTAATGCATATAAGCGTTATGAAAGGAATCAAAGAAAAAATATTTCAAATGACTACATATTAGAAAAATTTAAAATTCATTATTATGTAAAAAAACACAGAATTGAAAATTTTAAAATAAGGAAAAAGGAAAACAGTATAGGCTTAAAGGTTTATAAAACGCTAATGGGCTCAAGTAGTCCAGACCCAAACAGACCGGCCCACTTTGAGAGATAACGAGAACCCGGATAATACTCGCTGGATTGTACCCGACACCCTATTAGTCCGCCCCTTTTACTCATGTGCTTCACAGTTTTCAGCCCTCTGCTCATATCATTTCGCAAATCTGCTCCTCGTCTACGCTTTATCTGCTTGTTCTCTTTGTCATCTGCTTGTTCGTAGTTCTTCAATTCTCGAGACTCAGGCAAGTGCTGCTTTTTGTTTGTGTGGATTCTTTGTGGGTGCTGCTTGTTTATTGCATCTAGGGTTTTTTGCTTTCCTGCCTATTCATTGATGAAGTTTTGGATGATGGATGACTGTTCTTTTGTTTTGATTCTATTTTTCCATGTTGTTGTGTGCTATTGGATTGGATCCGTCCGGCTTGGTTTATGTGTTTTGTTATTCTTGATTAATGACTTTTTGAGTTTTTCGATCTGTGGGTTGGATTTATTAGAGCTGGTAAGTTTGATTTGCCTAGTTTTAGATTTGTGCGAGAGGTGTAAGGGAATACGGATCCTAGTTTTGTTGTGTTAGTTTGCTGCTATTCAGTCATTATGCTGTATGATTTTTGTGATATTATTAGCTAACGGGTAGGGGTGAGTGCTAAACCTTCCTCCTCTGCGTAGGTGACTTTTCTGAAAATAGAGAAAGAATGTTTATGGATGCATTGTGGTTTGTATTTTGCTTGGACTGCTTAATACTTTATAGTTGCGGATTTCAATGTTTTGTTGTTTGTAATTATTGGTGCCATGTTTAGTTTTTGTCACAAACGCCTTTAGAGGGAGGGTTCTATTAGGTAGTAAGCTGTTGTTCTTGTCCATAGCTGAAAACAAACTAATTGTCTGTTGATACTTGATATGCGGAAAATTGTGTCTGCTATGGACTCAAGGCTCTGTATGATTCTGAATTTCATTGGGGATAATGACAAAAATATGAGGAAAGTCGTAAATTGATATTTTTATGTATAAAATCTTAATGGCTTAACTGAGTTGATATACGTGTTCATACATCCAGCTTTATTAACAAAAGTGAGCTTTTTGTTTTTCCCAAAGTAATCAGATGTTTCTGTACCAAAACTTAAGGCTTTTGGCCAGGAAAATGGAACTAGGTAGTGAATATTGTTGTTTTACATGCCTATTATGTCTATGATAAGATTCTTGCTTTGTGATATGTTTTTGCTTTTGGCACCACTTCATAAACGGCAGGTGTTTCTGTTATAATCACTGAAATTGGATGCGACTGCTAGCCCTGAGGGTGCATAAGTTGCTTGTATGCCTTGAGGACACACATGCATGATTTGTATGCATGATGCATTTTCAACCATAATTTTAAATGATGATTTATTTGCCCTTTTAGTGGATTTGCATCAGATGCTTCTTTATGTTATCTGTTATGCTTATATTATTTTGAGCATTAGTATGCTTAAGACATATCAATATACCAGGATATAGATAGCATGGAAAGTTCTGTGTGAGTTTGCATCCATGCTCCATTGAATCTTCCTTGTATAGCATAAGACTTCATTTCTTTTTGTTCTTTTGTCAGAAAAAAAAGACAATGAAATAGATTGTGATTACTAATGTTATCCGGCGAGTATTATGCATTTGAATTAATTCTGTCGAATACTGCAAAGTCTTTAGTCTAAAATGTAATAGAATCATGCAGGATGTCTGAAACACCCTTTAGGCCAAGAGAGAAGCTTCTTGAGAGGCAAAAGTTTTTCCAGAGCATCCATAAACATACATATCTGAAAGGACCAATGGATAAGATCACCTCGGTCGCCATTCCTTTGGCTTTAGCAGGATCCTCTTTGTTTCTTATTGTGAGTTCAACCTCCTCTTTCCTCAATTTCTCCATTCTTTTGCACATGTACATTCGAGACTAATTGTAAACGATGAATATTATCCAGGGGAGAGGGATCTATAACATGTCTCATGGGATTGGGAAGAAGGAATGAGGAGAGTCCTTCCTTCCAGTAAGAATCCATATGGAAGCTCCAATTTAGCTTATGATCTGGGAGACTATGGTTTTTGTTCATTGAATATCTACATTTCCGATGCTAATAATTTCTGAATGCAGACAATTCGACTCGCTGATTTATTTTCTCTGTCAATGATATCATTGCATTTTCCAGAGTTGTTTAGTTTCCCTGGAGTGAGGATGAAACTTGATAAAATTGTTTTTAACATTATGTTTGTCCTTTGATATTGGAATAGAATAATTGAACTGGATCATGAGAAATCATATGCTCCACATTGGCTTGTTTTTGGCCAAAGCTGTTGTATTTGATCTCACAAGCCCAGCTATTCAAGAGGAATTGGTTATTTCTAAATTTAAATTCCAAAGGTACAGCATTACTTCCGGGTGTTGTGATACTTCTTTATACAATCTGAGGGGCCATTAAAACAGCGAAAAGGGTGTTCATTCAATAAAATTGACTAGAACTCGAACTGAATTGATTTTGGTAATTTCCAAAATTTTTTCAGTATTTTAATTTGGTATTTTGTAAATCAAATTTTTTGTTGTAAGTATAAAAAAATAATAACTTCCGCCTATTAAAATTTTATAATAAGTAAAAATAATTATATATATATGTCTGTGTGTGTGTGTATAAAAATTAAATAAAAATAATATTTCAATATTCAGTACATGCAAGTAAATCAACATTAAAAATTAAAAATCAAACATTAAACTTTCAGGAAAAAAAAAATTTAATGCTGAGTTGAGTTTTTCAATTTGGTTCTGGTATATGCTGAATTTTTAGTCTCGTTCTAGTTTAGCCCGTTTAGTAAAAAACTCGGAACACCTCTAGCAACGAACACATATAGAAGTAACGCAAAGTGATGATTAGCTTCAAAGGCGGGGCAGGGGCTCAACACATGTTAAAAGGAAAAATCTTGAAGTTGCTGGACTTGGATGGTGTCCAAATGAATTTATAAATTGATGGACATACAATTAATGATGTTATAAGTAAAAATATCTACATTAAGATAATACTAAGCTATTGAGAAAAACTAAATCCAAATCGAAAAATCTCCAAAATTCTTGTTTGTTCAATTACAATGTAGTAGCTAATAGTGTGAACTCAAACATCCGACCCCACTATATGTGCTATTTCTTTTTTTTTCCTGAACTTAAAATGTATGTGAACAATATATGAACTTTTTTTGGGGGACTGGTGAGCAATATAATAAAAAGTTACTATTATTATTATTTTATTTTTGGGAACAAGTAAAATTGAAGAAAAACGTGGTCGGCAGGATTCGAACCTGCGCGGGCAGAGCCCACATGATTTCTAGTCATGCCCGATAACCACTCCGGCACGACCACTGTTGACATACAAGAGAGTTTTAGAACTTGATAAGTAATTCATAAATTAAAAAAAAAACTCATTATAGAACAAAAATTAAATTAATATTTTTATTAAAAAAACTAAAGTATTAGCAGCAGAATTCTCCAAATAAAGGGTGAAAAAGTGTAGAAGTGCAATTTGAAGTGGGGTTTGTATTATGTTTGTGGTTTGTAGGTTACATATTATTAGGTAGAGAGTAAAAAGTTGAAAAAAGAAGGAAGAGGGGTGAGCAGGCGGATCAAATCATCTGTTCTACTTGTCTTGTGGGGAAGCAGCAGAACACGCGAGTGAGTGAGTTGTTGTCATCTCCTTATTCGTTATATGTGGAGACCTGAACCGTTTAGGGTTTTGCTTCTCGCGCGTCCAATTACACTTCTGCTATGGAACTTGATCAATCTTACTTCTTCTGACCAAATAATACGCCTCCACACAATTATTCATCTCTATAATGCGCTCCAAGGATAAAATCTCCTATTTCTATGACGGTTCGTTCTAATTTCCCCACTTGTTATCTCTTTTTTATGTGTCTGTGTGTGTGAAGACAATGGGAACTGAGCTGACCGGAGAAAATGAACCGCAGGGGATGTGGGGAACGTGTACTTCGGCCCCAACCACCCGATGAAGCCGCATCGGTTGTGCATGACCCACCATTTGGTTCTCTCTTATGAGCTCCACAAGAAGATGGAAGTTTATGTTTGTACTCTCTGCTTACCTGATGGTTTTTTTTTTTTGGTTGAAGTTTCCAGCTTGTTTTGCTGATGATCCCCCCTTTTTTTCCCCCTGAATAATTAGAGGCCTCACAAGGCATATCCTGTGGAGCTAGCACAGTTTCATTCCCCGGATTATGTGGAGTTTCTGCAGCGAATTACTCCCAACACACAAGAGTTGTTCTCGAATGAGATGGTCAAATGTAATGAGTTTTCGTATTTGTTGAGTTTATGCAATTTTAATACGAGCCAATTCTTTATATGGTTAATAAGGATTTTACTGTTCCAGGGTTATGAAGAAATGCAAGATTTTATTTTCCATGATGGGGTTCTAAGAATTTGAACTCTTTCTATTTCTTTTTTCTGCAGCTTGAGTTACTAGCAAATGACTAATCTTAAATTTTGAAATTTTATGCTTAGAGGTGGCTGTCAATGTTGAGGCTTTGGAGTTTATATGAAATTCTATCAGAAATGCTTCTAATATTTTTTTAACTAAGAGTTGCTTATTCATTGATTAAATTATCTTTTATTAATTTCAAACCCCTTTAAATTGTTACAACTATTTGATCATAGTAACCAAGTTGATTGATTGCCATTTAAACACCCAATATTTGGCATTCAGGCTGCTTTCTTGATTTGATGTGATATGTGGACTTGTTTACTATAGTTTTGTGTGGTCTAAGAAAGCTCAAACTTAGTCTGGTTTCCTAACATACAGAAGAAAATGACTTCATAAACAATCTGGTTTGTACTTAAAATATTGTCTTCTAAATAACTACTATTTCTTGTAGATAACCTTGGAGAAGATTGTCCAGTCTTTGACAATCTCTTTGAGTTTTGTCAAATTTATGCTGGTGGTACAATAGGTAATACTTTTACTCGTATCTAGCGGCTCTCCCAGCACAGTTTGTTTGCAGAACCTGAACTGAGCTTGCTGATGATTTTTCTCAGATGCTGCACGGAGATTGAATAATCAGCTCTGTGACATTGCCATAAATTGGGCTGGTGGATTGCATCATGCTAAGAAGTGTGAGGCATCTGGATTTTGTTACATCAATGACCTAGTTTTGGGCATTTTGGAGCTTCTGAAGTATCATGCACGTGTGCTATATATTGATATCGATGTGCATCATGGTGATGGGGTTGAAGAAGCCTTCTATTTCACTGATAGGTATTAGACGAAAATATGAACCCTTCAACTGAAGATGCTGAGCAGTGAGTGTTCATAAAAAATGTTGATTCATATTTAATGTTAAAGATATAAGATAACCCTTAACCTGTTGATTACATCATGATAATAATAAGAAACATGAGATAACCTTACCCTCACATGTCGAGTGCTGAGGAGTTTGGTGCCTTTTGTGGTACCGATGTCGCTATACATGTTAAAAATACCTCAAATATGGACGAAAGTGTTTGCCGAGGTTTTGTGAATTGTGGGAAGAAAAGCTAATTTGCTTTTTACAGTGTATCCACCACCTTTGTCCCTTTAATTTTTGCATCTGGCCCTGAACAATTGGTAGAATTGCTTAGGCTATATTTTACTCCTTGTGCATTGTTTACAAGTTCTTATTTCCGAATTTATTTGTAAATACATGCATAAAACAGATATCAAACTTAGCAGAAGTGGTTGAAATAGATATCATGCATCTTAAGACGAAGGGAGGAAATGAAGAAGTATGGACTAGAGGGTGAAGGGAGTCTAATGGTGAACATAACTACTGTTTCTTCCTCCTTGGCTTTGAATTTATATCATTAATCATATATGTCTCCACAATATAGAGAAGAATAAATAACAATGAGCTGGCAATATACTGGTGTGGTAATTGATAATTTATGCTTCATCCTCTGCTTAAGTTTTATAACATTCTTCTTTCTTTTTTATGTTTTTGGGAATTTTTTCAAGGACTTTGTATACCTTTGCTTTGTTTTATTACATTTGAACCTTAAGGTGAAATCATCCATTGGCAAAGCGCTTGGACTAGCATTGTTTGAAATTTTACATAGGCCTATGAAAGTTCTGTTTTGTTGTTTATTGTATAGGTTAATATTTGTTAGAAGCTGGGGTGTAAATTAGTTGCAACCTCTCTAGAAAGTTGTTCACTACTTCCAGCAAAAGTTAGGATGAAGCTGTCTGTATTCTGTAATATATTAATGGCATTTAATTAAATGAGAATTTTTGACATGGCAGGGTGATGACTGTTAGTTTTCACAAGTACGGGGACTTGTTCTTTCCTGGAACAGGTGATGTCAAGGTGCTTCCTGAACCATTTCTGGTTCATGTATTCTTCTTGTCTATGCTTCTTGATGGAAAATGTGGAGACACTTTAGGAGCTATAATTCTCTTGATCAATTTTTCATGGAGGTTTGGTCCATCATTTTTTGGAACAATTTGGTTGTTTTTTGCTATACATAATAATTATGTTCTTAATTCATGAATTCTCTAATCAAAATTTACTAAATGATGCTGCATTTAGCCATTTGATGTCATCTGTTCATGCTGTGTCATCTTTTACCACATCTCCAATCT
The DNA here is from genome assembly GCF_000512975.1 of Sesamum indicum. NCBI lineage: Eukaryota > Viridiplantae > Streptophyta > Magnoliopsida > Lamiales > Pedaliaceae > Sesamum > Sesamum indicum. Next base: position 6,416,146 of record NC_026153.1, read on the forward strand.
TCCATGTAAACCTGATACATACATATAAGCTTAAAGATGATGCCATCCCCTTTTTCCGTCTTAAGTTCCATTAATGATTGAGCTTAAAGTGTACAGTCTTTTCTCCAAGCTAGGTTACTAACATTTAGATTGTATTATAAAGATGTCTAGGTAAAACATTTTTGCCCGTTATGGTTTAAAGTTAGGGAAGTACTTGATTGTTTACTATCTGTACAGAACATTCGTGGGCTCTACACCTAGTTTGTAACACAGGCTTTTCTTGTATTGGAGTTTTGCATTGTCAAAAACCACTTATGAATTACTCTGTTTTCATGCAAGTGAAAGTAATTATAACATATAGCATGTTGCTTTTTAGACTCCCATGCTATTGTTAAATAAGATCTATCCTTGTGTTTATTTATTCCTGAAGGACGTTGGAGAAAGAGAAGGCAAATTTTATGCCATAAATGTCCCTCTTAAGGATGGAATTGATGATGGCAGCTTCCTACGTCTCTTCAAGACGGTAACTTTTCTTTTCAACTCTGGTTATTGCCGATTCTGGTGGGGAAATGATAAATTTTAGGTTTCTCACCTGTCAAGCTGCAGATCATTTTGAAGGTTATGGAGTGCTATGCACCTGGAGCTATTGTGCTCCAATGTGGAGCAGATTCACTTGCTGGGGACAGATTGGGGTGCTTCAACCTCTCCATTGATGGTGATATGCTTGTGACCTCAACAATTTGTGTTCTTATCCTATTCTCTGATTTCTCATGTGCACTCTATTTTATGGATTGTAATAACCTAATTGACAGTTACTCATCATATATACTTGTCGTATTTTGGATTTTTCTTTCAGGGCATGCAGCTTGTGTTAAGTTTGTGAAGCAACTGAACTTGCCTTTGCTGGTAGGCCTGTGCATAGTATATGTGAGCTGTTGATAGTTACACGCAGTTCCTGTTCCTTGACTAGCTGGAGGTGATTTTTCTTGCAGGTGACTGGAGGTGGTGGATATACTAAAGAGAATGTTGCTAGGTGTTGGACCGTGGAGACAGGAGCTCTTTTAGGTGTGGAGCTCCCTAATGGTATGCTTCTGCCGTCAATCCTGTTCGAGGACATTTCTCTTGTTACTGTTAGTTTAAATGTAGATGACCTTGCATATTCTAGAGAGAGGCTTCCCTTGTCTTCTTCTTACTGCACTATGAAACAAGCTCAGTCCACCATCGTAAATCACTGTAATTTTTTTCTGCAGAGATCCCAGAAAACGATTACATCAAATATTTTGCTCCAGACTATTCCTTGAAATGTCCGAGCGGCCACTTGGTATGTGAACTGTGCATACTAGTTGGATTCGTCCCCCATCTCTAATTGTACCTGCTACAGGATCAACTTGTCAGCTAATTTTTTATGCTTGTATAGTGCTTTTTTCTGGGTTTCTGTTATTTGCCAAATTTGCCAGATTAGTTTTAATCGTCTTTGCTTTATTACAATAGCATGTGGTTAAATGTTTGAATAACAAATCAGCGATATTGAAATTTTTGTATCTTCTAACTTTGTTTGTGCAGGAGAATTTAAATAGTAAGTCATACCTTAACACAATCAGACAGCAAGTATGTGAAAACCTTAGCTCCATCCAACATGCTCCTGGTGTACAAATGCATGAGGTAAACAGACTATTCAACTTCTTCCTAGTCCATTGCATAGCATTGAAAATAACTTTTATGTCAACTTCTTCAATTTTGATTGATTCGTGTGCGAGAAAAGATCTTGCTAATAAACGTTTTGTCATTTAGCAATTACTTGAAGAGCACATTATGCTTACTAGTCAGCAATTTTGCTGTTGAACAATCTCCTCCGCTGCATGTGAGATACACTTCAAATGCCTTTGACTACTGTTCAGAAAAATGGCTTGTCCTTAGTTGCTGTATGATTGTCATGCGAAGCATTTTCCACAAGCTACACAGTATCATTTGATGTGAAGGACATATGACATGGCTGTTTTATCCGAAGACTGAATTAAAGTTATATTATAGGTACCTCCGGATTTCTACATTCCTGATTTTGATGAAGATGAGCTGAATCCTGATGAACGAGTAAATCGTAAGTAAAACTTACACTGATGGACAACCACTCTTCACGATGCTTCACACATCACACATATCTCCTTGAAATACCCTCAATGAAATGATTTTTTTATCACATACTGAAGTACACCTCTACTCTGCTCAACTGAAATATCTCACCAGGACACATACAAGACAAGCACATCCAGCGCGATGATGAATATTATGAAGGCGATAATGACAATGACCAGACCATGGATGATTCATGAAGTGTAATCTGAATTTTTTTCAAGAGGGGTTAGGTCTATGCTCAAAATGTGAATATACAGCAAATTTGTGCCTTAGCTTCCATGTGTATGTATATTGGCTGTGATCAGGAACATAAAAACATAGCAAATCTATGTCCCACCAGGACTTGAACGTGCCTGTAGCTGTCATTGTTTCCTGTCTAATTTATTGATTTGGTCTGGTAACTTAGTTGTTGTATTTAGTGAACATGTGATAAAACATCAAATTTTATCCATTAGCATCCACGAAGTAGTAGTTTAGCTGTCGATGTGGTTGAAATTGTTGTCAAGGTATTTGGTGGGATTGAACGTACATTCTAAATAGAGGGGTGCGAGGCACGCACAAGTTTCTTTTTAACAGAAGAAAAAAAAAAGAGTTATAGCTGTTTATTGTTCGCTAAAACATTGATCATAATAAAGGGAGAATTATATTGATACTTTTTAAGGTTAGATCTAAGTTCATAATTATTTTTGTGAAACTACAAACGTACTTCTTGAAGGATTATAGATGTAATATACACTAAGGGGTATTGATGTAGCTTTTGCCCTTAAAGTGGTAAAATGTAAATTACAATTTTAATCTTAGGTGTATGCGTAATTTTGTAAAAGAATAAAATGTGTTTATAATTTTATTTTAATTTCAATGAAATGTAATTTACTTTAATAATTACTTAATGTTTAATTTACAAGTTCATTGTAAATTAATTTATTACATACAGTTGTTGCATAACATTCGTACCATAGAAGTATCAAATTTCATATCTATTTTATATATATATATATATACTCTTAACTAATTGTTCAATGGTACACCTCCAAAAATACGTATTTATCAAAATACCAATGAGTTTATCTACACTTTATATTATATAAAAAGAAAAGAATTTATATTAATTGATAAATTAATTTTTTTTCCTTCTTTTTAATTTTTAATGTAATGTATTAATTTATATATTATTAAAAATAAATTATTATAAATATTATATATTATATGGAGAGATGGACAATGTGGCAAGGGTGTAAATAAATAGAGGGAAGAGGTCATAAAAGCGCACTGCGACTGCGAGTAGTGTGAGGGTCGCAATATCCGAGTGCAGACTCAGAGTAGTGGTGCACCAATTTTCTACGTCTTTTCCTTTTCTTCAAATTATCTACGTGTTCGGGTTAACCGACTAAAGAATTGGAGAGGTCCACGTGTCCCCATAACTCGTAAATATCACGAAATAATGTCCGAACCGGGGGGCCCTGTTTCTCCCAGTTCCGCCGAGTCAACTCTGTCGAGCGCCCATCGCCGACCACCACCCGCCGCTGTGCTCGATTTCCGTCTTCCACCGTATTTCTTCCGGCGATTCCCCTAAATCCTCTCGCCGGAAGAAAAAAGTTACCTCTACGACGAAATCAAGTGAGCATATTTGTTTGTTCTCCGTAAAATAGTTGATGATATTAAATTCCGTTTGGTCTTTTTCTTTTTCCCCTCTTTCTTTGTCTTAGCAGGATCAGATTTTTATTGGTTTTTGTTAATAGGAATTGGTAGTAAATTCCGTGTGTTGCTGCTCGCATCCCTTGCATGAGTTCGGTTTTCTGTGTGATTTTCTTTTTGTGACTGGGAAATTAGGTAGGAGTTGGAAAAGACAGGAGAGAATCTTGGAGTTGCAGTTTCCAGTTATGGAGAAGTTGGGTTGTCACTTTTACTACTGTTTTACACATAGGCTATTTTCTCTTTAAAATTAGGCTATTCGTGGAGTGATTTACGACAGAAAGAATGGAAAACTGGGGGAAAAGGGATAAATAAAGAAAGAAGCGACATGAAGTTAGAAACTGATAAAAACAAGATGTCAATTTTTTGACCATTTATTAGTTTTGTCTTGGTATCGGGCATAAACTTACTTCAGCCATGATCTGTGCAGTCACAGAATTAGTATAGAAATTACAGTGACGCTGAATAGATAGTAATTATTTCAGCATGAGTAATTTAGTTTATTTGATTTATTTGTGTGTTAATAGTTATGAACGCTGTATTTATGCCTATTTGAAGGAACATCAAACACTAGTTTAACCAAGGGGAAGGCCGAATTATAAACTGGTGGTTCCGATGGCTGCTTCAGAAGCAGCCTTACAAGTTCTGTTTGGGGCAGTACCATCGCAAACTTATACAAACTTGAGATCAACTTCACTGCTTTCCTGTAAGTATAGCTTCAAGAGCCAAAAATGCACATCACAAAAGGCCCGGGGGATTTTTCGAATTTATGCGGGAAGCCATGTGATTAGAAAGACAGATGGTACTTTTCGAGGGGGACAAAATAATCAATCAAAACCTCTGCGTTGCAATTGCACTGGGGCTGAAAGTGTTTGGGAGGCTTCTAGGGATGATGGAAGTAAAGGAGTGGTCAATGGTGTGGCCAAGGATCTTGATAATCAAAGTCTTGAGGCAACACAGCATTTCAAATATGAAAAGGAAGATCTTCTGTCTAATGATAAATTAGCATCAGATACAGCAGTGGGTAAGACCTTTAGTGGAGCTGGTGCAAACTCTTTGGAGGATGAAGCATGGAATTTGTTGCGAGCATCAATGGTGTATTATTGTGGCAATCCAGTTGGAACCATCGCTGCTAATGATCCAAGTGACTCAAACACTCTCAACTATGATCAAGTGTTTATTCGTGATTTTATACCTTCTGGGATCGCTTTCCTATTAAAGGGAGAATATGAAATTGTTAGGAACTTTATCCTTCACACTTTGCAGCTGCAGGTAATGGAAATGACATTATTGCAGGAAGCCTGTTGAATTTGTTATGTACATATTTCTTCATTCAAGTATAATTTACCTATCCTTCATGAACTTTATCCAGTTCATCGAGTCACTCACTTTTAAGGTGGCTACATTGCCTGCGATTTCTATGTTTGGGAAGAAACATTGGATTATGTTGATCTTTACTGTGTAGTACCATTACAATTTTTGCATGTTCAAGGAATATTATTTGTGTTCTCTACCGATAATTATGTGGGAAACTATAGCGACTATGCTCTAGGCAGAGTGTACTCTGTCGAGGACATCATATAATGTTTTGGAATTTCCAACACTTTTACACTGTTGTGCATGGTTCAGTATTCCATCCCTGCTGCTTTTTCAGGACTATTACATGATTGCAAAGCTGCTGAATGAGATTAATTTCACATTTTGACTGGGCCCAAATACTATAGATGAATTACTTGGTGAACTTTTGGTATTTTTATTTCATTAAAAATTTCTTTTGTGAGATCAGAGTTGGGAAAAAACCATGGATTGCCATAGTCCTGGACAAGGACTAATGCCAGCAAGTTTTAAAGTGCGTGTTGTGCCTCTAGATGGTGATGATTCTGCTACTGAAGAGGTCTTAGATCCTGACTTTGGTGAAGCAGCAATTGGTCGGGTAGCACCAGTTGATTCTGGTTAGTGGATTTCTGTTAGGCTGGTATTTTTGACTATCAGGCCAGACTAACATCATGACTTTGTTTCTCAAGGTTTGTGGTGGATCATATTGTTACGCGCATATGGAAAATGCTCTGGAGACCTTTCAGTCCAGGAAAGGATTGATGTACAGACAGGCATTAAGATGATTTTAAAGCTTTGTTTAGCAGATGGTTTCGATATGTTTCCAACTTTACTGGTAACAGATGGATCATGCATGATAGACCGTCGCATGGGTATCCATGGCCACCCACTTGAAATTCAGGTTTTCCTCTATTCCTTTTCTGTTTATATTTGCAATCAGCATACTTTTCCCATTCTCTGATCTCTACCCTCTACAGTCTTAGCTGCCCTTCCCCCTTCTTCTCTCTTCCCAGTTATCGTTTTGTTTGGTTAATAGTCCTTTCTAATGAAAGATGAATTCTCCTTAGTAGAACTTTAGAATGAAAACTTGTCCCGTGTAGTTCCTAGGCAAAAAATATAAATCACAGGATTTCGCTTTCTAAGAATCATAAAGCAAGTGATGGGTAGCAGTTAGCAGGATGATGCATGCTTATTCAGTGGAAAGGGAGCCCACAAAACCCAGTAAGTATATGTATAGCATAAATGCTGCATGCTTATACAATATTGTTGCCTGTTTGTGCAGGCGTTATTCTATTCAGCTCTGCTGTGTGCACGCGAGATGCTTGCCCCGGAGGATGCTTCTGCTGACCTTGTCAGGGCGCTTAACAATCGTTTAGTAGCTTTATCGATTCACATCCGAGAGTACTATTGGATTGACATGAAGAAGCTGAATGAAATTTATCGATACAAGACAGAAGAGTACTCTTTTGATGCGGTTAACAAGTTCAACATCTACCCAGATCAAATTCCTCCGTGGCTTGTGGAATGGATGCCAAACAAAGGAGGCTATCTTATCGGAAACCTGCAGCCTGCACACATGGACTTCCGTTTCTTTTCACTGGGAAATTTGTGGGCTATAGTCTGCAGTCTCGCTACAGCAGATCAGTCACACGCGATATTAGATCTTATTGAAGCCAAATGGTCTGATCTAGTGGCTGACATGCCGCTAAAAATTTGTTACCCTGCTCTAGAGGGCCAGGAATGGCGAATAATCACGGGCAGCGATCCAAAAAACACGTAAAGTTTCTATTTGTATGAACTAGCTTTGTTTCATTTCAGGCTTAATGATTTTGATTGAGATATTCTGCTGTTGCTTTATATGCAGTCCTTGGTCTTACCACAATGGAGGTTCCTGGCCAACCTTGATCTGGCAGGTTAAGTTTCATATTCCTTGCCCTGTTACTTTTGTTTGGATTTCTTGGTTCCTGTTATGAACAATGAGAAGTAACTTTGATTCAGTGGCATATCAGCAGCTGATCCACCAACCAGCTATATCATTTTTCTCTTGTTTGATGTAAATCTTTTAACATCTAGGTTCGGTACTATCACGTTGTATTGGAAAGCCCAGTGTTGGAAGCAAGATACGGAACTTGAACGGCATAGAATGAATGCCTTATTCTCCATTACAATGATGAGATTTTGTTGCACTAATTGTCTATTAACCCGGTTTCCTACGTCATCCTTAACTTGCTGTCATGATAATATCATCACAACAATCATTTCTGAGTTGCTTTTATGGTCATTAGTCCCACTGCTATTTCAACCTACATGCTTGTTTCTAATATTTTGTATCTGCATTCTTTCAGCTGACTGTGGCGTGCATAAAAATGAATAGACCAGAGATTGCTGAAAAGGCGATCAGAGCTGCTGAAAAACGTTTAGCGAGAGACAAGTGGCCTGAATACTATGACAGTAAAGGAGCAAGATTCATAGGGAAACAGGCACACCTCTTCCAGACCTGGTCTATTGCCGGATATCTGGTGGCAAAACTCCTTATTGCAAACCCGAGTGCTGCAAATATCTTAATTAACATGGAGGATGCAGAGCTACTGAGTGTCTTTTCTTGGGCACTAAATGCTAATCCAAGGGGAAAACGTTCCCGAAAAGGACCAAAGCAGAGCTTCATCATATGAATTCGTATATCAAACATGAAAGCTGCGAAGATCTGTAAGAGCAAGAAATGCCATATGCCATAATCTGTTTTGAACCTTGTCTGCCTGCTGTTGCTGGGGCCGTGTGTCAATTACAAGATCTGAGTGGAGAGACAGAGGCAAGTAATATAGGATCTCATTCATAGTTCAGCTCTGTATATGGTGAGCTGTTATAGAAGTATATCATTCATGAACTTATGATAGCACTTAGGTGCGCTTTTCTCGTTCATTTTTTATTATCTCCGCCGGGTGATATAACTTAGGGAATTTTGTTGGCTGTAAGTTGACGTCTGTATCCAACTTAGTACGTTATTGAATTACAGGAGATTAGCTTGTTTGTTTATGTTTTTCATTTTCGATTTTCAGCAAGAAGCGTGTGTTTTTAAATTTGTATAGATTTTCATATGAAAATGAGAATATATTCAGACTAGTTGTGGTGTCAAATCAATTTATTTTTTATTCTTCCAACTTAATAACAACTCCTTGCAATACTCGTATATTCTGAAAATATATCGTTGACATCCCATCAAATCTGCAATAGTCTCAGACTCTCAGTTGATCAAACAAAGTGGACCTGGCATGCAAATATTACAAATTTGAAAAGGAGATTTCGCTAACTTTCGAAATAGAGAGACACGTAATCAGTAATTATATTAATTTCTAAAAGAAGTTATAATTGGTTGCCTTCATTATCTTTTATTTGTTTGATAAAACATGATTACACAAAGAGAGGCACCAGAGGAATCAGCCCAAGACTCTACAGCAACCTAAGTACTTCCATTCCATATGCAAAGTCGAAATAACATAGGAATAAGCATTTTGAATGACTAACATTTTCCTGTTCAGTTGAAAAATATATTTTTATTTCTATAACATTTGGAAAAGAGCAGCCAACATAGGCAGATATAATGGACAGGCAAGAAACTTAACCAAGACTTTTCTCAGCAATAATGCTCTCCAATAGAGATTGGCAAGCATCTTCAAGTAAATCTAGCACCTGCAGGAAATACGATCAAGGGTTCAGTTTAGACTAAGAGGTAAACTTTATGGGAAGAGGAATTAAAGCACAGGCGATTAACAGCAAACTTGTTGGTATCATCAAAGATATGATTAGAAAGTAGTAATAATAATGACAATAGGAAGGAAGGACTAAAAGAAGTGTAAATAATAGGGACTGGCGTTTCAGTGAGCTTAAATTGAGAAGACAAAAATTCAAGTGTTACATCCAGAACGCACCAAAGTATTAGAACTTCGCAGGTTGAACCACTGTCACATATGTTAGACCAGTAGCATTAGCGTAAAATTGTTGGGCATAGCCAACTTGCCAGAATGTTTCTCATGTTGGCTAATATAGCCTTCCCAAGTAGAAAAGAAATTCTCTGCAACTGTGCCGACTTTAATAAACCCCTTGTGTGTACGGCTCACGACCAAGCTGACGAGCACAAGCTTGCCCAAGTACACACAAACCAAGTCGGCTAAGAAAGCAACAACCACTAAGCTTAATAAAGAGCTTTTGCCACATAAATCAGCACTTCGCAACAAGCCAGTCGACTATGTTTACTAAGGTGAATTTATGTCGGCCAATCAAATAATAAAATAAATTTATTCATCTAAGCCAAACCAATAGAATTACTCATAAGGTCATTCTCCTCATGTAAGCTTGTGAGCTCTGTTCCAAGATGGGGCTTCACGGAACAACTAAAGCATCATTTCTTTAAATGTTTTCTTTTCTACCTTCCATTTGAAAGAAAATACTAGTCAACAAAAAACTACCAGTGAACAGTAAGTGTATGTAAATAGAATGATAATACTAGCAGATTACAAATGATGATATCATTATTACTCTGGTAAGTTTAATGTTAATCCGTACAAAAACTCTAGGAAATTTTATTCAAATGTTTCATCGAAGAATAAAAGAAGTACATCAATTCAAAGGAACATGTTGCCATAATAATAATAAAAAAAAAAAAAAAAGAAACCTTGTTGCAATTGGGTTCAGTGCAAAATAGATGGGTTCAATCTATAGAAAAATGCTGTATCAGTGGAAGCTACTGATTTGAACATAGACTGCCTCAGTGTTCTTGTCTTACAGCGACATCTATTCAACCTAAAACTGCCATTTTAGTTCTTACTCTAGCTAGGCTCAAGTTTGGCCTATACCAAAACTCACCGTGAATCATATTCGCAAGTGCTCAAATGTAGAAGAGCATACCAAAAGTGCAGCCTCTTTAAGAGAGCATTTATACCAACTGCTTGAAAATTCAGTATGAAATGTATCAGACAGCTTAAGCCAGTTTTTTATCTGACAGCTCATTCCCTATTAGAACTATCCATATTAGTTACCTTCTCGAAACCTTGTTGTCCACCATAATAAGGGTCAGGCACTTCAGTTTCACTATGCTTCTTGCAGTAGGAACACATTAACCGAACCTGCAATATCAATAGGTATATTTTGATGAACAACGACCAAAAGTGGGCATGTTGGACTTACAGCACTTCAACATGAAACGATAAACTTAATGTAATCCAAATTGCCTTACAGACCTTGTTAGCGGCATCAGCAGGTAAAGTCTCCCTATGCCTCCACCTCTCAAAAGCCCCAAGTATATCCTCTTTCCAGAAAAAAATCAGTCAAAAAATTTAAGGTCACACAATAATTTTGTAAGGAAATATTTAACCACTCAATACTACATGATGAGCAATATAAAAAGATGTATCAACTGCATTATACAAGAAACCGAAAAAATAAAATCAGACCCATAGTTGAATTCCACATTGAACACATTAACCTACCTCTGTTTTGCCTATCCATTGCAAGAATAATATCAAAATCCCTAAAATCGGAAGGCCTTATAGGCCTCGATATTGAAGTAATCTCAATTCCACGCCTTTTGGAAGCCGCTCTCATTCTTGGGTCCGCCTGATTACCCTTGATAATTCAAGAAACACAAAACATCATCACAAGCCCATGTAACTGAAATTCTACTGAAGAGGACCTTCTTTACTCACAAACCTCATGGTAATTGATGGTGCCAGCAGAATCAATGTAAAGTTTGGAATCAAGATTGTTTTGCTTAACGAGGTGCCTGAAGACACCCTCAGCAGCAGGGCTTCTACAGATGTTGCCAAGGCAAACAAACAAAACAGAGAAGGGCTTGGTGGTATCATCAGAGGCTGTTGAAGGTGTGGAAGCCATTGATGAAGCCTCAATTCTTGCGGGTTTCAGTGCTAGTCTTGTATGGATTATGTATGAATGATGCTGGAGAAACGAGAGGGATTTGGATTTGAGAGAGCAGTGGCAAATTGGTAATAAATGAGGGAATAAGGCTGTAGGTGTAGGAGTAGGTATGTGTAAGGCCCTCATTGAGCTTTTTTCCTCCGATAATGGAATGCTGATGCTCTCAGATTCTTCTCTCTCTGCTGAGGAGGAATTGATAAATCATAATTGGTCTGCACTGTCTTAAAATGCCAAGAAATTGTTATAATAATTAAAAAATAAATAAAAGCTTATATATAGTTTCTTTTTTTTTTTTTTTTTGAGAAACTATATAATAGTTTTTTATATTCTGACAATATATAAATGTGATAAAACTCAAATTAATATAAACGCACACACACAACACACACAGACACAGACCGGCTGTGCCTGCAGAATCAATCCGGGGAGATTGTTGTGGTTGAGGAGGCGTATAAAGACAGCCTCGGCAGGCAAATGTTGCCATAGCAAACAAACAGAAGAGAGAATTGTTTGCTGCTGCTCATTGATCACTACTGCCCTACCTACTTCCTTATAATTCTTGCCGGTCTGTGCTCTTCTTCGTCTATGCTAAATTGCAAAGGGAGAGAGAGATAGAGTAGTGGGAAATTGGTAAAATTAATTTAGGGATGTGTAGGATGAATTTCACAATTATTGGTCTGTAAGTAGTCTGGTGGTGTCACAACTTAAAAAAAAGGGTAGCAATCATGATGATAATGTAATGTAATTATGTATTCAGTTTGTTTGTTCCCAAAGGAGTAATTTACAAGACAAGAGCTTAATTTGTTGGCTAGATTTTAAATGATCAAACACACCACACATGCACATTTCTACAAGAATGTCTCATTTGCCTAAATCACTCTTTCTTCTACTAACTAATATAATAAAATATACGTGTAATTGCATTACGTGTGAGCTGTTGTTTTTAATTTTTCAGGGTCATACGTTTTTTGTTTGGTGTATAAGCATTTTACTTTTATGCTAAGACTAATTTATGGGATTGTAAATTGTATTCTAGAATATGTAGCTATTATACACAAAATATTTAAATTCAAATTAAATGTAACCAAGAGATGTACTTAAGGAATTAATTACATGAATCTTTTGTTGCTTTAGAATTGAATTAAACAATTCAATGAATTTTTAATTTCTTTATTGCAAGATTGTCTAAATTTGATATTTTCAATTTATAATATATTCATTAATTCAACAAATCATCAAAATTAAGTTTTAGGGAATAATAATAATAAGGATAATTTCATTTACATCCATTAGTTTATGATCTATTTACACAAATTATCTATTTTTTTATGTAACTACAGAAACCACCCCAAACAACCAAACAGTAGGGGTAGTTTGTGTAATGATATTGACGTTTTTTATTATGTGTAATTTTTCAGAAAAATAAATGACTTGCATAAATGATATAGACGTTTCATTTATATAATTTTTCAAAAGATACGGGTGATTTCTATAAAAGTAGACCATAAATTTGGTGGCGTAGATATAAATATCCCCAATATTAATTTACATAAATACCACTGAAACTAACATAATTACCAGGATCAGTGTGTGTGTGTGTGTGTTCACTGCTTGGGAATATGCTGAGTGTGGAATGGAATAAACTGATTATGAGTTGCAGTAGGATAAATATATACTCTTAGGCCACCTTTATTTTGGGTGATGTGATTAAAATGAGATGTATTAAGTGATTAATATCATGAGGAAATCACATCATGTACCGGGCTTGAGGCACTAACCACAGACTTACAAAAAATGAAGTAAATAAAAAATAAAGGGTGAGTAGCAGCCAATCCATGATATCATGGCTAATCACCCAAAGTAAAGATGGCCTCAAGAGCTTTCTATTCCTTAACAATGTTCACACTGTTTATGTGCTGCCAATTCTGAAAACACATTTACACTATAGGCTATATATATCAGTTACAAGAAAGAGGAATCTTGAGTTAGAAAGGAAAAAGAAACAAAAAAAGAAAAGGAGAAAAAACTATTCTATTTGTGTTCCACATTTGATTTTGCTAGAACATCTCAAACTCTACTTCATCTCCTCTATGCTCAAGTTCTACGGGAAACTTACTTGTTTTACTTTGAGAAACTGTGTCAGGGACAACATTTCCCAGATCAAAGAACTTGGGCAGCTCTGGAGGCGTTTCGCATCGTATCAAAGCCCAGTTAAGGCCCTCAAAGAATGGATGTTGCTTAATCTCTGCAGCCCCCTTTGCAGAACCGAGCCTGTTTTCTGGCTCCTTCTTCAACAGCCGTCTGATTAAATCCCGAGCATGAGAACTAACCATGGGACGTTGAGGAAACTTGAGGCACTGGGAAACCACATTAGATATAGTATCCTCATTGCTCGATCCCTTGAAGGGTGTCTTTCCGTATAAAAGCTCGTATAGAAAAATTCCAAAGGTCCACCAATCCACTGCACTACCATGACCTTCCCCTTTGATGATCTCAGGAGCCAAGTATTCATGTGTTCCGACAAAAGAGTTGGATCGGGCGCTTGTGGGCTCCACTACAAGCTGCGGCAGTGGAATGACCTGGGCGGCTAGCTCCGATTTTAGTTTACGTGTTTTGGCTGCAGCAGATAAGAACCTAGGCGTGAAACAAGAAAGTTGCCATGACGGTTGGAGGCAGAAAGGATCAATGCAGCTGGAATCCGAGCATGGACTCGACATCTTCTTTGGTGGCTCGACAACAGGGGAAGATGACTTAACTAGCATAGGATTTACAGCACATCTAAGAGACAAGTCAAAATCCGAAAGCATGATGTGACCATCTTCCCTGACTAAAATGTTTTCAGGTTTCAAGTCTCTGTACACCACTCCAAGCATGTGAAGGTACTCTAGTGCGAGAAGAACTTCAGCAACATAAAACCTGCATATTGTAGTATCCCAGAATGCACATCTGTCAAGTATAGGACATAGCAGTTGTAGTGGACAAGCTATTCATATGTGTAAACAAGTAAGGATCGCCAGGAAAGCAAAGATTAGATCTTCTGAAAATATAACTTCCATTCACGTATTTCCAAAGCTTTTGCATAAAATCCTTCACTGCTGAGAAGGTACACAACGCTATTTGCACCTTCGAAACAAAAATTGTTCATGCACCAAGGTGGTGTATTTTTCAGAAAAGCAACATGATTGGGACCATTAAAATCCAGGTGCTTGGGTATATGATTGGGACCGGAGACAGAATTAGCTGCCCTGATATATGCTTGCTGAAGTGAAAGTTACTAAATTCACGGTTGAAGTGCAAGATGAGTATCTGCATATTTACCTGCTTAGTTTTCGCCCCAAATTCATAAAATCATAATTACCAAAAGTTCGATCTTTAGTGAACATGCTTAGACCTGCAGTTCCTTCTCTCGCTTGTTTCTCCTGTTCAGCTTACTAATTAAGTGAGAAACCGCTAATTTTCCCCTATTCATGTGTGATGTTTTCATGGGTTCATATTTCAAGTCAACTTTCTTACAACTACTTGATAGCTAACAATAGAGTTTTCTCCCCGTAACCTTTTAAGTGGTTCAACCCAAGCATGTTTGCACTGTCTCCTATACTCGGAGAATCTAATGGTATTAACAAGGCTGAAAAATAAATGTATCAGGGAAGAAATATGTCTGATATAACCTTTTCTTCTTGTTTTACCCCTGAATGTGTAAATAAGTGCCCCTTTCACTTTTGAAGTATGGATGCCTAGATCACATTTTGGAACGTAAGTAGGCAGGAAGTCAAATTTCTGTCAAGCATCTGCTGAGTATCTGATTTGTCTTGCAGTTGATCATGTGTGAAAGGTCCTTCAGAAAGCTAAAAGTTATCAGTCATACACACATCATAAAACTTTACCTGGCAGCTTTCTCTGGAAAACTCTTGGTCAGCTGTTTTTGACGAAGCACATGCAGATCACCACCAGGGCAGTATTCCATAACCAGGCATGAGAATTTATTCGTTGTAAAATGGGCATAGAGTGTAGGGAGAAAAGGGTGGTCCAGAATTTCCAGTATCTCCTTTTCAGTTTGAGCCCTCTGCATTTTCTTTCTGCTAGCCAAAAAGTCATTATCCATAACTTTCACAGCAAAGAGGCAACTAGTGCCAATCAGCTCAGAGAGGTAGACAGTGCCAATGTCTCCACCACCTATCTTTCTCAACAACTTGAATTGTTTCAAACCCAAGCTCCCATGCTGCTTCTGAACCGAGCTTATGGCTTCCCATCTCAAGTCCTTTGACATGTGAGGCCGATATCCACTACGACTAGACCCACTGAGATAGCTTTCTTCACTGTAGCTTGTTGTACTGCTATATTCCCCAATGCTACTTTTTGAGCTTTGAGATATCTCCCCCTTTTCCCTTGACCTCGATCTTTCATCAGCTTTTATCACGATGCTCTTTGATTTGTTAAAGATATGTGGAACAAGGTCATTCTTACTTGTTTTAGAATCCAGAGCAGTTGAGCTGGCTGTAACGTTTGCAGTATTACTGGATTCTGGAGATGCTTTCTCAAATTCTTCACATCCCTTTTCCAGGACAGAGTTGGTTGTCTGATGAACTACTTTGCTAGTGTGGTGATCATGATTGTTTATAGCTCCTTCGTTATGTTGGCTTCGGCTTTTGGTGACAAAAGTTCTTTTCGGTGCAATCTTCTTCTTGACAAAGTTTTGGGCTCTTGAACTGTGTGGGCCTAAACCAAAACCTTCGTTTGAACTTTTTATCAGCTCACCCTTCATATTAGAGTCTGATGATAAAGATGGACATCTTAACTTATCTGCCATCTCCTTGTGCTGCACACTTGCAGCTATTGAACTCTCAACTGGAACAGGGACTATCTCATCTAACTCCCGGAGTTCCTCGTCGACTGCAGCGCTAACAGAAGGATATGGCAACTCCAACGTCTTATTCGGCCCCAATTCAGCTTCTGGCAGTTCAAAGCCAGTATTAGTTGAAAATGGAGTGACTTCATCCTCAATTCTTGTTTTGGTTACCTTAGCACTCTGTGGCAGTGCACTGACAGAAAGGACAGAAGACTGTCCCATTTTCTCAGATACATCAGCAATTGATTCATGTCCAGATTCAGGCGCCTTGTCCAAAATATTGGATGAGCTTCTTTCAGGTACCAAGGATATCTCCACCAAATTCCTTTTGGCTTCATCAAGGGGTTGACCAGATTCAGTGGCCTCAATCACTACAGCCCTGTACAACTTCTTGATAGCTCCTGATTCCGAGATCCCAGGTGAAGCTGATGGTCTTGACATTCGTTTCTTAACAGCAGCCATCTCTGATGCTTGAGAAATGCATAACCCTCTCAGGGCCTGTTTCAAACTCACAGATTCTGAAATTCCAATACCAGAAACTTGTGATGGGCCAACTCTCATTGGCCTTTTCATGGCACTTTTGTGTAAAGCATCTCTAAGATGCCTATCTGGTTGACCAACACCTCGACGAGAACTCCCAATATCTATCGCTTCAAAAAGTTTGTTAATGTCATCCTCAATACTATGCTTCTTCAAAGGCTTTACCAAATGCTGCTGCTTTCCAGTGTTTCCACTAATCTTAGATTCAGAATCATATGTTTCTGTCAACTCTACTATTTCATGAGCACCAGGCAACGGATCCATGATCGTCGGTGACATCTATTCCAATGAAATTGGATGGAGCGGCAAAAGCATATGTTTAACCCATCTCAGACAATGCACTCAGGAGATGAGAGATCCCATATATTGGCAGGATGAGCAAAATTGCAGGAGACTCATTAAGCATGCTGAGAATTTTAATCTGCAGTCATGCAAATTTCCTTCACTAAATTCATTCCACCGCATATGCCTCAGCTACATTTCCACAAAATTATAAACCAAATCTCAGTTCAACCACAAAAACAGAGTAAACATTTATGCAGCACATCTTTCTTGCTCTCCTAAGCTTGTATTGTACAAGTTTAGAACTTACACTTGAGATGGATCATTAGATAACAACTCATTTGATAAATGGGAACAAAACCTTTATGAATTTGATTCTTTTGCAGAAGATTAGTGTTCAGACTTTTCAAAACTTTTACAGAACAAATACGAAGTTTGAAAAGTGTAGATTCCATTTTTCTCCCCTTTCTTTTATTTTATCCTAAATCCTGAAATTGTCTTCCAAACTGAAATTCAAGAATCTTAAAGGTACTCCACAGATGAACAACTTAAACAAAATGGAAACAGCACGAGCTAGCTTGAAAAGCATTAGACAACTACAACTCTGAGATAAAACATTAAGCCATAAAACAAACTAACTACAGAGGAGAAAGAAGCTTCCTCTCTTTCAATTAGAAATAACTAAGATCACCTCTGGGGACAAAGTTAAAGCAGCACAAACCCAACAGCCCACCTATATTAATTTTCGGTCGAAAAAATCAAAGCCCCACTTAATTAAATTGGATAAGAACCGAAGAAAGAAAGTGATCAAAATCTCATTTATTTCATGTAGTCTCCTTCATTTCCAGCCCAATAACAAGGATATATCAAGAAAGTGGACCACTGCCCATGCCAGTACCATCACAGCCAAGAACAGAAAGGCAATAAACTAAATAAGCAAGCCACAAAATCATTCCACATATACTTATAATACACACAAAGAAACTGAAACTGGTCAGAACATACACAAAAAGAGCAAGAAGGGTACCTGATACAAGGATCAAAGCAGCAAGATCAGGGATTTTTACACAGGAAAAACAGAGACCCTTTTCTCCTCTCTCTCTCTCTCACTCTCTCTCTCTCCCTCTCTCTCCCTCAAAGAATTCAAAACGCAAACATAAAAGCTCAAAAAAGCAGGAAAGATAAAAACCCCACAAGTGAATTTGAAGAAATATAAACAGGAGCAACAACTTCTTTTTCTCCTTAAGGACACGAGAAAGTGAGGGTCCGCTGTAATGGCAAATTGAATGAGGTGGAGTAAAAAGAGCCAGCATACAAGTGAAAAACTGTAAAGCAAAGAGAGAGAAAGAGAGAGCGGAAGAAGGGGGTGAAATGAAATTGAAATTCTTTATGCAAATCACGAGAAGGAACACTGTATTCTTTTTTGCTACCATATGATGAATGATGAATGATGATAATGATGATGATGATGAATAGTATAGTGTTAGTGTAGTCCCAATACTACTTTTGTGTTGGTACTGAATTGGCGGAAGAAAGGCAGAACTGAGAGCTGAAAAAAATCAGAATACGAGGAGGGAGCTGTATTACATATATATATATATAAATTCAACAAGAATTTCTTGCAACAGTAGGTATAGATTAGTAGTAGTAGCGGAGGGGCTCGATGTTAAACTGAAGTCGACGCCATTGATATTGATATTGATGTTGATGTCAATTCTTTCTTTTCTACTTCAAATTATGTGCTTTGCTTCTTTATTTTGTTCCAACAACCTTAATCACATCTTTACCCCTTGCTTATGTAGTTTTTGAATTTTTTTTCCTATGTTTACCACCAATGTTTTAAAATTCACACATCCAATTGAAAACTCTTATGGGATGTCATAATAAGCTCTTTATATACTAATAACCATCGAAATTTTCGTCAAATTGCTTTTAAATATTAAAATTAACACAGTTTTGAGAATGTTTTTATCTATTAGATGTAAAGATTAAAAAATTTAAAAAATCTTATAAAAAAAAGATGGATTCATCTTACTTTTTTCTTTTGAAAAAAAAATATATAAGATTTTAAACATTATATTTTGAGATTTTATAAACTTTTTAGAAAAACAATTACCAATTTTATAGAATATATAAACTCTCAAATTTTTATTAAATATTTTGAATGGTGTATAAGTTCAGCCAAAACCCCTCCTAATAGGGTCAAGGGTCACCAGGTCAATCGTCCGATGAACTAAGGTTGAGTCAATAACCTCATTATTACGTTATATAAAAGTACATCAAAGTAATAAAAAATATCAATATAATGTTTGGATTCGTTTTTTGAGTATTTTGTTGTATTTTGTGGAGATAGAGAGACAAAAATAAAGATAAATATGTATGTGTTAGAGATAATATGTATGTTTGGATTTATTTTCGAAGATAATTTAAAATAAGTATTATACGTTTAATGTTGTGTTTTGGGAGACAAAAATTACTATTTATTGTCAAATCATATTTTTTTTATATATATTTATGTATATGTGTGTGTGTATATATGTATGTATTTATGCTAAAATAGTTAAAAACACCTAAATAAGGTGTTTTTGAATGATGGCAAACATTGAATATGTTTTGACTTGTCTCGAAAATAATTTGAAAATGAAAACAAACATAGTGTTAGTGTTTATTGGCTCAAAAAAAATATAACTTAAAAGAGAAATTTTTATCCACATATGATACATAATATGAGTTTGTTAGAATTGGGAAAATATTAATACGTAAAGACAAATAAGTAGCTTGAAAGTTAATGCTCATAAAGTCAAGTGTCTTCATGATATCAAATAAGATTCAATAAATTGAATATTTTATTAATACATCACTATATATATATATATATATATATAGTTGTTTCTTCTAGTAATGTAATGGCTAAAAACTTATGGATTTGTATATATTGAAACATTATAAATTGACATGCATTTCAAAATTTGATGTCAATCCATTCCGTCTCAGACACTATGTTTGAGTGTGGAATTTGGCCTAACGCTGCATCCAAGTTCAGAGAGTAATTTTACAATGCATTATAGATGGCCTAGTGTAACTAGTTTCTGGGTGATTTTTCTTTGTAATTTATTAGCAACAATTTTAAATATCGACCTTGTACAGCTGTAAACTTAAGAGAATTCTCCAAATCATGTAAATTTTATGCCTTGCATTTATCTTTTATTTTTTCATATTTTTTTCAATACACATTTACAATTTAACTAGAACAAATTCGAAACAAACGACGTATCAAGTCCAACATCGAATCATAGAGGTAAGAGATTCGTACACTTGAATATATGATATTTCCTAAATGAAAAGTGAGCGACATTCAATGAAATAATTAAATTATTGGATTCACCAATTCATTTAAGTTACAAAAATCTCGATACATATATATATAGTGATTTAAATTGATGATGGAGTTTCAAAACAAAGGTCGTCTCTAATTTTAATTTGTTCTTATTTTATGCAAATCTGCAAGCATATACAACTTAGGTCAAACATAAATAATCAAGTAAGCTTCAAATTATAGCCTTTGAACACTTAGGCAAAATAAGGTGAATCCAAGATTAGTAAAAAGTGCATTAAATGCATAAGGGTTAGGACTTAGGACAAGAGTCTATTATGTGTTGGTCTCTTTTATAATGTTTGGGAGGATGTTGATTGGATTTGACGCCTACTAGACTAGCTTTTGAATAAGGTGCTCAGCTTGTCTGTAGATAGACTGTAGTGTAGATAAACTCTAGCTCAAATTCAATTTAATGGGATTTAACAAATATAATATATTTGTAGTGTAATTGATGTATAATTTAAGAAAAGTAATCAGTCACATATTAAATATATCACACTTATTTTGTTATTAATTTAATTCGATCAATCTTGATTTAGGTAAGATTTCAGCTCGCGCAGTGGGAACTGTCCAAATACTTCTTTATTTAATATTAGACTATTGAATTTGATATTTATTAACATGAAAAATATAGCAATTATATTTACTTAATGACAATTGTGATAAAATTTTAACCAATTATTGATAAATCCTAAGTTGATTAATGGAACTTTTGCATAATGTTGGATTTATTTCCGGAGTATTTTGTTGTGTTTTATGGAGATAGAGAGAGAAAAACAAAGATAAAATAAGTATGTACTAGAGATAGTATATATGTCTGGATTTATTTTTGGAGATAATTTAAAATAAATATTGTATGTTTAATGTTGTATTTTAGGAGATAAAAATTATGTTCATTGTCAAATTACTGTCAAATCATGTCCTTTTTATATATATTTATGTATATGCATGTATATATATGTATATATTTATGCCAAAATAGGTGTTTTTGTGTGATGGCAAATATTGGATATGTTTGACTTATTTCGGAGATAACTTGATATTTCTGTACTTGTTCAAATATGTGCATTTTTACATTCTAAGCCCCCTCAATATATAATAAACAAAATTGGTTAATAGTTTTTCATGAGAGATATATAATATTAAAATATTAATATATTTTCAAAACTTGTTTTCTTCGTGAGTACATGGGACATAAACAAATAATATTATTAATTAAAAATTAATGATAATAGTTTTATTTCATTCTAGAAGTTTAAAAAAAAGATATATATATATTATTAAAAAATGTACTTGATAATTCTAAATACAGAAAAAAAAAAAAAAAAGATTGTATTAACAGGGTTACTGGGAAGGTACTCTTCCAAAATTTTGCAGCCGTCCTTTTTGACTTTAGTGGATGTTAAGAATAAAAATGATCATTTTTCATGTCTAATTGCAAAATCGCAATAATATCTAATTAGTGATTTTATTTTAGGGTGAATTTCTTTATTTTTATTTTGACATTATAATTCACTTATATAAATAAATAAATATTATAATTCCAGATTTAGATAATAATAAAATTTAACCATTTGGGCAAATCGTCTTTCCGTATAGGTCATACGATCGCCGAAAGTTGATTTATTCCCGATATTATAAATAATTATGATATAAAAATTATGATAAATAAATATTATCTACCACAATTAAATAAATTATATGACGTTTGGACATTGGACATTGTTTAGTTATGGCCAAAAATATTTTTCATAATTTTTATCTACAGCTAGTATTTTGTTCTTACTTACAGAAGCATTAACCAAGCATTGGTTAATATCCGTTGCAAAATTATGATTAATTAATTTTTACCATAATATTTTAATTTTAATCATAATAATTAACTATAAAAGACTAGATAGTTCTTTTCTTTTTCTTCTTCTTTTCTCTTTAATTTATTTATAATTTTGACAGTGAAAACCAAACAACATTATTTTGAACAGAATAAAAGCAAAATGTTATTATTTTAAAATTAAAATAATTATTAAACAAAGAACTAACATGAAACTACTCATTGAAGGGTGAGAAATAACATTTTCGTCTCCTAACTTAAGGCTTTTTCGATTTTGGTTTCATTAATTACGGAATTCTCATTTTTCGTTCTATAATTTTTAAAAAAGTAGCACTTTTTGTCCCTGCAGGTACCTTTCTGTTAGATATATTAACAGAAGATGCCACATGCTTAGCGGGTGGTCCTTAGGGTTTTTATACTCTTGATTCTGTTAGCTACGAATTTATCACTTTTGGTCTCATTAATTATGGAATTCTCATTTTTTGTCCTATAACTTTGAAAATATAGCACTTTTGGTCCTATGTACTTAACAAGCATATGGCATTTTTCATTAATATCTAACGAAAATGTACAATGGGATCAAAAGTGCTACCTTTTTAGAAATTACGGGTCAAAAGTGAAAATTTCATAATCAATAGGACCAAAAGTGGAAATACCCTGAACTACGAGACCAAAAACACTATTTTCTCTTGAGAGTTGCACTCCCTTTCAGGAATAAGGATTTGAAATCCTTAATAACAAATTCTTTGAATTTGTTTGGATAATTTTAAATTTACAGGATTTTAAATCTTGAATTCTAATTTAGAACTATATTTTGTTAAATATTGATGGATATCAAATTCTTTTCAAATGGAGTCATTTGAAATACTTTCTCCAAATCCAAATACAACATTAGGTAATTGTGACATTATTCATTATTATTACTATGCTGTGTTAATATATTATACAGTGAAAAATATTAAATATTTATATATACATATATAAAAAAAATTAGACAAAATGGAGAAAATCATTAGCAAATAGCAAACAATGTCTGCATGATACAAAAAGTTACAGCCTGCAGTCTTCCAAAACCTCATGCTTTGTATTTCAAATGATATGACATGCATATATAGTTGGCCACTTTTATTTTTCTCTTTAGCAGCATAAATGATGTTTGAATCATGCTCACCAAAAACCAACCTTCACATCTCATCTGTGTTTGAATTTCAAAAGTCTATCTGAGCCCAAATTTATTTATGAAATGTTTCAAGATATAATTAAGTAAGCTGGAACATGTGAGGAAAATACTAAGATGGTTTTGGTTAATAGCCCTTAAATATTTAAATTAGTAAAGTCGTAAAATATTTAGACATAAACAGTTAATATTTTTAAATATTTCCAAACTATATGTTACATATTTGGACCATTGATAAAAAATAATTGTATGGTCATCATCGTACATATATGCCCGGGTCTAAAGCTGGTCGAGTCGATACTACATGATTAAAATAGGCACATAACTTTGGCAATTTTTTGTGCTATTGAGAAGTTTGGGGCATTTGTGTAATTTCAAGCTACCATTATACAGTCTTTGTAACAATATCAATTGGATTAACAATAAGTAACTCAAGTTTTCATTTTGTGATCGCTATAATGGTATTTATAATTTTAATAGTGGCAACTATTATACAAAATTTATAACTAAAAATAATTGGTGATAAAAAAAATTATGCCGAAAATCATTGTATTTACAATTTGCATAGCCACGACAAATATGATCGTTGCTATATCTGTGTTGCACTAAGATGTCACTGTAAATAATGACAACTTACAAAAAATTCTTATTGCTAATAAGTTTTTAATATATACTGATACAAAATTAAAATTATTATCACTTAACACATACTTTTAGTAAATAAATACGTAATATTTTGCCACTTATATTGTATTTTTCTATCGCGCCCGACTATCTACTGTTTATATCTATTTAGTCTCAAAAGTAAATGAAAATACAATGTACATCATCGTTCAACATGTTAAAAATAACTAATAAACTATGCTTTAATTAAAAAATAATAATAATTTAATGAATTTACATAAATTCCAATGGGTAAAAAAAACTTTAAGAGAATGGTTAAAATATTTGGAATGATGGGGGGAGGGGGGGGGGAGTTTTTTAACAGTAGGTATTTACCGAAAAGTGAAGTAAAAGTCACCTATCAATCATTACTATTGATTACTTCATTTGAAACAAGTGTCAAAATATCCTTCCCTATTTCTTATCATAATTGAATTCTAAAAGGGGATTAGAGCATGCTGGAAAGTAGGTGATCAAAACATTGGCAAGGATGTGTTTGGAACTAGGATTCTTGGAGGAATTCTTTTTTTTTTTTTTTTTTTCAAAAGTGTCTATTAACTAGGATTCTGATTGTAACTAAACGAATTGCTTGACAAATAAATTATATTTATTATGTGATTGATGCACGATTTAAAGAAGACAACTCATAATATGATAAGTACAAAGTGGGGTTCTTTTCCCATATATTTCTTTCTAAAATTTAGGTTTAGACGTTGCCTATATAATTATTTAGATTCATGCTAAATACGTCTCATTTTATGAGTAAGCTAACTACATTGGGCCAGTCTTAAGCCCAAACCAAATTCGTATGTGGGTGGAAAGTTTTAGCCCACATTAAGAGGATTCACTTTCATCTCATTATGGAAGAGTGTGGGCCGCACAGACAAACCTTAAGCTAGCCGAGCCCATGAGGCCCATTAGCCGGCACTGCCACATCTTTGACAAATAACTTTTTGGGCTTTTGTAATTTTATATGAGGTAAGTTACAACGACCTCTCTTAAAATTTTATATAATTACGAATATTTTCTAATTGTTTGAAAAATTATAAATACCATGCTATTTGATGAAATTATGCAACTATTAAAAGAAGCTCTGAAGTTGCAATGAGATTGCCACCCAGCATAATTATGGGACGTATTCTGCAATTTTGCTGGGAATGATTGTAGAATACATCCCATAATTATGAAGTCTGGCAGCCATGTTGCAATTTCAGAGTTTCATTCAAAAATTGTATAATTTTACCAAATATTAGAAAGTATTTATAATTTATTTAATAATAAAAATATATTTATAATTATGCAAATTTCAAGCAACCTCGTAAACTATCATGTCCACCTATATGCTTTTATTGGATTCAACATGCTTTTATTACCTTAACTAGCTAGTTTATTGGTCAAAGGTCACTTGATCATTAAATTTAGTTATACAACTAATGCAGGGTAATCACCTGAAGGTCGTGAACAAACCAAATTCCCTTAGCTTTACTTTTAATTTGAAATAGGCCAAGTTGTGTGCCTCTTTATTCATACCGCTTCAATTTAACCCCCACCCAATTCAAACTGGGGTTACATGGATTCGACATGACTATTTAGTCAAATATTAAATATATAGTTCATTTAAAATCGTACGATTAAGAAAATTCATGAATACCTCTCTATGTCCAGGTATGACTTTTGCTATTCAAAGATTTCTTACGACCGTCTAACTTAAACACTGAAGGACTATAACCGCAATATGCTTCTATCATTTTCTGCCTTTTAATCTTGTAACATGAAGGTTCTTAACGTACCTAAATTATTCGATAGCTTATCTCACTATAATATGATGTATACAAATTTAAGGATAAATTTCGTACATCAAACGTTGTAAAATATTGTCATCTCACATAGAATAATACGTAAACATTATTATTCACCAAAGAACACTCGATTCTGAGTCATTGGACCCATTGATTCAAGTTCACTAAGGAATTGAACAAAAAATTGTTCAACTTCAACATGGAAAAGCAACTATTGTAGTTAAGTCGTACGAGTATAACAACTTGCATTGATCAAGTAATTTATGATTGTCGATACAAGAAAATGGCTGTATAAATGCAGTCACGTGCTTTCACCAATCCCACCTTAACTTATCAACACATATCTTTAATTGCAATCAATGTCCGTAAGCAAAGATTTCTGACCTAACTTTTCACTCTCATTATGACCCTTTTTTCTCTTTCATTTATAATAAAAATATAAATTATATACATGTACCGAATATATTTCCGTCGTGATTAATTTTAAAATGAAAAACATACGATGATTCACGAGAATAAAATTTTAGTTGGACCAATGGGCCTTGTAAATGTAGGAAGTTGGGCCAGTATCTTGTGGAATCTATAAACTGTTAAATCAAATTTAAATTATTGGAAAAATACTAAATTAATTACACTTTTTTCTAAAAAGGTTTTAAAATTATATTTATACCTCCTTTTAAAAAAACTTCTTTATATTTGGCCCTCTTCTACTAGGGTTTGAGCAAAAAATATCGGCATTAACCAAAAATATTACATAAAATTTTAATTTAGTCCTCATTTAATCTTTTCATGTATATTTTTGTACTATAAAGAGATAAATGTAATATATTTATAGTTTAATATTGTTATACTTTTTCCCTTATAAGTACAAAATTATTATATGAGAATATCAAAGGATGAGTAAAATTGAAAATTTATAAAATCTGTTTATGCTAATATCATTATTTTTCCTCCAAACCCTAACGAAAGGGGGTCGGGTGTAAATACTGAATTTTGAAAAGGGACGTAAGTGTAATTTTAAAATATTTTTCGGAAAAAGTATAATTTCATAGGGTCTAACTATAACTAACCCAAAAATATTTTATAAAAGTATATCTAAAAGGACATAATAATAAATAGAGGAAAAATAAGAAAAAAGGAAAGGAAGCCGGAGAATAAATGAAGTTTTGTTTAAATAATTGAAGTAGCATGTACGAGGTGACAAGTTCACCTGTTCGATTTAATTCTTTTATCCGTTCATCTTTAAATAGTGACCAGCTTTAATAAATATGAAGTTTTAGTTGAAAGTTGAGAAATTATTGAGTTGTTGAGACTTGAGAGTTGTTAATGCTATATTGTTATTTTAATTTTTGGAATATATTTTTATACACCCTAAAAGTAAAATAAGAGATGCACTTATTGTATAATAAACGTACAATTTTGAAAAAATAACTAATCACATAGTAAGTATGTTACACTTACTCTGTGACTGATTTGAATGTTATGGAAAAAAAAAAAAAGAACAGGTCAAGATTGAGGCAAGGCAAGCACACCAACATGGCATTTTCAACCTACTCCCGACATTCTCAAATTGCAAACTTTTAAAAAGTTCGAGATATAGTATGAAAAAGACAATTCACACTGCAAATAAGAACCATGTTAATGACAATGTGTTAAGAAACGAAAAATAAAATCATTTTAATGACAAGATGTTTAGAAAATATATCTTAATATTTTATATGTATTATGTTTTAGAAAACAAAGGACAATAAATAAGTAAAATATATTTTGACTTGAGTTGTGGACAATATACACTTTTTTTTTTTAATGTGATAATTATCTTTATTATAACTTGCTATTGGATTTGGTAACAATTCACTTTTAGAATATAATAAGCCCTCTAAAATCTATTAATAGTAATTTCAAAGGCTACCCGCAAGAACAGATAGAAAATAGATTTTTGTGAACGTTGAATTTAGGAGATGAAATATGTATTTGATACTTAAAATTAATAGGCATTTTAAATTTTTTTCCTAAATCATGACAATATTTAAATTGCAGATTGGTTCATAACGATTGCAATATTTTTAGGGATAATTACGCTCCAGTTCCCTGAGGTTTGGTGTAATTACACATAGATCTCTGTTATTTGAAAAATTATATCTAACACCGCTGAGGTTTGCTTTCGTCTAATAAATAAGTCCATCCGTTAGTTAAAATTAACTGAATTTGCTTTGCTAATATTAAAAAAAAAAATCAAATGAAAGTTTATATTTACCCTCGGTTTACTTATTAAGACTTATTGCAGGTCAAATAATTCTTTTCATACTAAACTACTCTTATAACTGCAATGATATACCTTCTCACATGCATTAACACGTGAAGAACTATGTGGGTAATTTGACCATAAAAAAAATTTATTTGACCTGCAATAAGTCAACCGAGAGTAATATAATTTTTTTTTATTTTTTTTTTATTAATATCAGCAAATTGGAGAATTTTGACTAACAGAGAAACTTATTTGTTAGACGAAAACTAACATCAAGAGTGCTAAATGTAATTTTTCAAACTACATAAAATTTATATGTAATTAAATTAAAACTCATGAGAGGTGAGTGCAGTTATCCCATGTTTTTATGCAGAAAAGCTACATAATTTATAAATGTTGCATTCATATTTTTTCAGTTTTTGTCGAAAAATTTGAGATTCAATCTTTTACAAGTTAATCAAAACACTAAATTTGAAATAGATAAATAGAACTATTTATGTCGTTTCAAGCACGAGTACGTGCCAGGTATATATAAATATTATATATACTTATTTATTTTTATTCCCTCCAATTTTTTCTCAAAATTTTATTTTGAAATTTAAAAAGATATATCTCATTTTAAATTTATTTATTATTGCAATGCTCGAGCCAAAATATTTTCATATTCTTATTTAAAAGCTATTCCATGATTATGTGATCAAATGAGGTTAAACAAATTATGTTAATCATATTCAACTATATCCGGATTTATATACTTCATTTAATCAATTTTTGATATATTGATATACAAATCTTCCTAATTATTGGTATTTACACAAAATACTTTCCAAAGAACTGGCTGAAACAATTAAAATCCCTCCACTGATTTGTTTTTGGGATAATTACACTCCCCTATTCTGAGATTTGATGTAATTATATTTAGATTCATTGTGGTTTGAAAAATTACATCTAACCTCCTGATGTTTACTTTCGCCTAACAAATAAGTCCCTTAATTAGTCAAAATTCGCCGAATTCGCTATTATTACAAAAAATCAGATAAAATTCTATATTTACCCCCCCATTGTCTTACTAGTGATTTATAGCAGGTCAAATATAATTTTTTATGACCAAATTATTCTTGTACATCTTTACATATTAATACATGTAATGAGATATATCTTCACCGCTATAAGAGTATTTTAGTCGGAAAAATTTTATTTAACCTGCAATAAGTTAATAACAAATTAATCGATGATAAATATTAATTTTTATTCTATTTTTCTGTTAATATCAACAAATTCAATTAGTTTTGTTTAATAGAGAGACCTATTTATTAGATAGAAACAAATTTCAAAAGTACTAAACGTAATTTTTCAAATGACATTAAATTTACATGTAATTACACAAAATCCCATTACACAAAAATGTAATATCTCTTTCTTTTTTAATACAATTAAATCCCACTACCATGCACAGAACCGAACTACTCAATTAATTAACATTAAATCACAATTAAAACAAAATTTCTAAATAAAACCTAACCCACTATAGATATAACCAATTAATACTGCCTCACCTAAAGAAGAAAACAAGGACAACCAATCTACGTCCCTACTACACATTTCCTACTTAATCCTCAAACCTTAGTATATGATTGTTTTTAGTTTAGATCGATATGATAATCAGAATTAAATTAATTATATAATAAATATAATATACTTAGGATGTAATAGTATATAATCTTAAAAAGGTGAAACAATCACATAATAAATATATTTTGTTGAAAGTATATTATAACATTGTATTTATGAAGAAAAAAATGTAATAATATTGACCTCACTCTATATATTATACGTACCCCTTTATAAATACAAAAATATTAATAAAAATGTTAAATAATTGACAAAATTGAAAATTTATGTAACTTTTTTTGTTTATATCGACATTTTTTGTTCAAATTTTAATGGAAGTGAATTACATGTACATTAAAATTTTTTGAAAATGGTGTAAGTATAATTTTTAAAATATTAAAGAAAATTTAATATTTTTAGAGGGTTTTATGTATAATTATTCCTAATTTAAATGAGAATTTTTCACTTGAATATCCACCAAACAACTCCCCAAACGTTGCCGATCCTACGTCGGCCCAATAAAACCACCAACCCCTCCCCCCTCACTCGCTCACGCACACCACACGCAGAAGAGAAAACCAGCCACCGTGAATTCAGTCATAGTGGCGGTCGACGATGGAGTCACGGATCGACGACTTAGCCGACGACCTCCAAAGTATGAGCTTCAACTCCACAACTACCACCACAGCCACCGACATCCACCGCTCTACAAGCTCCGGTTCCGACTGGACTTCCTCCTCCGCCCACTTCCCACCCCCCGCGGCACTCAAACCATATTCCTCCACCGTACCCTCTGGCGACCCATGCTGGGATGCCATCCGCCTTTTCACATCCCTCTCCCTATACGACCTCCGCTTCCTCCACCGACTCGGAGCCGGAGACACCGGCTCCGTCTACTTGGCGGAACTCAAGCCGCCGCCTCCCTCCTCCGCCTCCCTCCCTAAACCCACTCCCGCGGCTCTGTTCGCAGCTAAGGTGATGGACAAGAAAGAGCTGGCAAGCCGTAACAAGGAAGGGAGGGCGAGGACTGAGAAGGAAATTCTCGAAATGTTGGACCATCCGTTTCTGCCGACGCTTTACGCCGCCATTGATTCTCCGAAATGGTCGTGTCTTCTGACAGAGTTCTGCCCCGGTGGCGATCTCCACGTACTCCGCCAGCGTCAGCCGTGCAAACGCTTTCCTGAATCCGCCGTCAGGTACGTACTCTTGAGCATTTTGGCACCGTCGCCTCAGTTCCATGTTTATTTTTGTTTTATTTTCTATTTCATTACATGTATATATTATGCATATTAAATATTAATTTATAATATTATTATGAGTGAAATTAATAGATAAAAACACACGATTAAAATACTCTTAAATAGAACATTTATTCTATAAGATAATTACTCTCTCAATCTCTAAATATAAACAATAATATTTTTTTATGCACTTAACATTGAAATGCGATAACTATATTTTAACCACTACAGAGTAATTCTTAATTCTTTTACCCAAAAATTAAATTTAATTATATTAAATTAATTAAAAACAAATATATTACACAAATCATTTATACAACATGAAAAATATATTATACTTTTTATATAAATTCAAATTAGATCTGAATTACAATTTTTCATAATTTTTACACCATGAAGGAGTGCAACAGTAGGTCCCGCTTACATGCATCAATCTGGCACACGTCTTGATCTAAGATAATTAATTTCTTGATATAATTTGGTCAAAGAATATTTATTGAGGAGAGGGGAGGGGGTGGGGGGCATTGTTTAATTTTCCGCTGGTGGACAATTACGACATAAGTGAAACTAAAATTTTCAGATATTTGATTTCAATTTTTGTTGCCCAGAAACCTGTAGATTTAGGAGACGTGGAGGTAAAAAAATAGAGAAAATTTGAAATTTTTTTTATACAAAAATAGACTTTGAATACGACGGGAATAGTTTATAACTAGTGTAGGGGATGTGTCGTAAATGGATTGGGGTCCACCACCTGGCTGGCGGGACCCAATATGTAGCTTCCGTGTTCAGTCTTCTCTTCTAGACTGAAGTCTATGGTAGGGCGAGAAACGCAGGAGCAATGCTCCTCAATATAGAAACTAAAATGGCAATTATGATCACACGTGACATGGTGCACGTAAGCCCCCACGAGTTTTTAAATCGGGACTATTTTCTTCGCACTTGATGCAGTCTTCAGTTGACTGATGAGTAATAGATCAAATTGATGGACGGCAGGAATTCATGTGGTCAAGTTAAACTTATATAATCTGTGAGATTGAAAACTCCATTCGTGTACCCCATAATTTTTCATACCTAAATAAAGAATTTTGGAATGCGGTTTATATTTAATTTTAAAAATTTTTAAAGAAAAATATAATATATCAATTTCAGAGAAGATTTAAATATAATTAACTCTATTAAACCCAAACAAGTGTATCAATGTACTATTTGTTTAATCAATAGATTTAGTTGTAAAAAATATTAATAAATTGGAATATTACAACCATGGTTGACGTAGTAAAAAATTCAGGCGGCCCGGTTAATTATTTATTCATATGTTGGAAAAGAAGTAGTTTTGAAGGTAACAGAGAGATGCGGGTGAATTTTCTGTTTTGTCCTTATTTATTTGCATGATGATCCTTGAAATGAGGGGGAAAGGGCCAGGTAGTCCAATGGAATGTGTTCCCCTAAATTTTGCGGAATTTGGGGGGATTCCGTTCTATCCCGGAATAACTTTTACTATTCTCCCCAACGGGTTTTCAGAAATTAATTTGTGGCCCCTACTTGATTGGATATTTGACAATTATGCCAAGTGATGTGAAGCTAAGGAGATGGAGACAATCTTGTAGGCTGTAGCTATTATACTAGGTGCAATAACGGTTTGTAGTCTTTGGGGGAATGATGTGATTTGGATCTATTATCCAATTCTATTTTTAAGTATTTTTATTTGAATTGTATTGGATTATGTTTGGATAAATTATGTAATAGTTATATTTATATTTGACTTAGTTATTATTTTATTCATAATTTTGTTGGAAATGTTGGTTAATGTTCACTCCACAGGTTCTATGCTTCTGAAGTCATGGTAGCTCTAGAGTACATCCACATGATGGGAATTGTGTATCGTGATCTCAAACCTGAAAATGTTTTAATTCGATCTGATGGTCATATAATGCTCACTGATTTCGATCTCTCTCTTTTGTGTGACGACTCCACATCCACTCCGGCTCAAGTAATCTCCACCCAGAACCCACCCAATGCACTACCACCAGGTGATCATACCCTCGACCCACCGCCCTTTAGGTCCACCTCTTGCATCCTCCCAAACTGCATAGTCCCGGCCGTATCATGCTTCCACCCTAAGCGCAAGCGTAAGAAGAAGTCGAGCCATCGTGCAAGACCTGCATTCGTGGCTGAGCCCATCGACGTCCGTTCGATGTCCTTTGTTGGGACCCACGAGTACTTGGCCCCAGAGGTCATCTCCGGAGAAGGGCACGGGAGCGCAGTGGATTGGTGGACATTAGGAATATTTATTTTTGAATTATTTTATGGTGTTACGCCGTTTCGTGGAATGGATCATGAGATAACTTTAGCTAATATTGTAGCACGTGCGCTTGAGTTCCCGAAAGACCCACCCATACCCAGCCCAGCTAAGGACTTGATATCACAATTGTTGGTGAAGGATCCGGCCCGGCGATTGGGATCCACCCTAGGTGCATCAGCAATCAAGCACCACCCGTTCTTCCAAGGTGTGAATTGGGCACTTTTGAGATGTACAACTCCACCTTTTGTTCCTCCATCATTTATTCGAGATCTTGTATCTGATGAAAGTTGTCCAAAAGACACCCAAGTAGACTATTACTAGTAAAGAAAATTAATTTTTTGTCAAAATTGCAGCTTTCTAGCAATAATATTCTTGGTTCATGTAAATATCATTTAGTCCGTCACAAAATTATCGCTCCATCGCTATAGTGTATAGGTTATTATGTTACAAAAAGCTCTAATTAGCAATAAATCACATTGTATAATATTGTTGAATTAAATTATGTATTATTTATTCATATAAAATAATGGTACAAGTTCAATCATGATGAGAGGATGTGGTTCCTCTATTGGCTAGCAAAATGGATACGACATGAGAGCTTTTCACGAATATTTGGTATTTAATATATTCGAAAATGACCACAAAATCAAACTTCCTCATCACAAGAAACTGCAACAAAAGTCTAGCTAGCTAGCTACGTTGCAACTGCATTGTTTGGTAGCCCATGGTTTCTTGCAATAA
>NC_026153.1:6450251-6452329 GCF_000512975.1 Sesamum indicum
TATACAAATAATTTAAAATACAAATAATATAATTATTATTTTTTTAAATATTTTTATGTTAGTTAAATAAATAAAAAAAAATTATAGACAGTTATGAAGAGAGGATTGGGTGAAGAGAGAGAGAATTGCAAGTTAAAAAAATATTATTATAATAATTTAAAAAAATGACATATCAAAAGAAACTGTGACACCAAAGAAGTGCTATTAAGGCATCAATAGCTCGAGTCAGGTCAATCTAAGTGAAAAAATTAATATGTGGACAATTATTGAAAGGGAACTTGGACCTTTTAAAATAACTAAAATTTTTTTGAATATCATGTTGATAGACAAAATGATTGGAGAATGAACGTATCCTTCATTTGATCAAATCTATACCAATCAATTTTCTCAATCGTTTGATAAAAATTGGATTAACAATTCATGATGAATCATATGACTCGATTGAGAATGTCAACCAGATACAATTTTTGCTACCTTAATTACTCTATCTTTATACAATCTCTCTTACTCAAGTAGAAAAGAGCAACAAAGTGCATGTGAACTCGAGTGCTTCTGAACTTGAGATTTGAGTAAAGAGATACTTAATGCGTATCCTAAACTCGAAACCTTAAACCTGGATCACTTATCATATATATTTGAATATCTTCACAATATTTAAGGACATTTTAGTATTTTTTATATCAAATTGACATCAATTTTTTAGGACTAATTACACTAGACATCCTCTAAAAATACGAAATTATACTTTCTTCAGAGAAGTTTTGAAATTACATTTACATTCCCTCTGAAAATTCACTGTTTATACCTATCCCTCTTTTATTAGAATTTAGACGAAAAATACTAATGTTAGCAAAACAAAATTGCGTAAATTTCTAATTTACCCCTTGTTTAATGTTTTCATGTAATAATTTTGTATTTATGAAGAAAAAAAATATAATGATGTTAACCTCATTTCAGGAATGTTTATACTATATTTACCCTTTTATAAGTACAAAAATATACATGAGAATGTTAAATGAGGAGCAAAATTGAAAATTTATGTGTTTTTTTTTTACTTACGTCAACATTTCTCTTCGAAACCATAACGAAATGGGGTCAAGTATAAATCAAGAAATTTCCAGAGAAATGTAAGTATAATTTTAAAACATATTTAAAAAAAATATATAATTTAATGGTTAATTATACTTAAACTCATCATGACTTATACAATTGTATTAGTCATTGTATTATAAGTCGGGTATTACTGTCACTTTCGTTTCACTTTCACCTAATATGAAGCAGGCAAACGCAAATTTTTCGGCTAAAATGTATTTTATCTCATACGTTTTGTTGAAATAACTAAAAACCTCCTTGTATTTTTTAAATAAGTTAAAAACCCCTCTATATTTTGTGAAACTCAACAAAAATGCCTTCAGTTAGTAATTAACGGAAGGTGCATTACATGCGCTCCTTGTGCGTTTGTGGATTTTTTTAACTGTTTTGACCCATTTTTTGGGTGTTTTTTACTAAAAGGCCCTTATGATATTTATATATTTTACATGTACATTTTTTACTTATTTTGAGTAATTTTTTTTGTTTTTTATCTATCTAAAAAATAAAATAATTTTTAAATATATTTACTTAAAAATATAAAAAAGTATATCGTTTTTTTGAATTTTATAATTTAAATTGAAATATTAA
This sequence comes from Sesamum indicum, assembly GCF_000512975.1. Lineage (NCBI taxonomy): Eukaryota > Viridiplantae > Streptophyta > Magnoliopsida > Lamiales > Pedaliaceae > Sesamum > Sesamum indicum. Next base: position 6,451,932 of record NC_026153.1, read on the forward strand.
ATTAAATTATATTTAAATTCAAATAATTTGTAGTTTTAAAATTGAATTTTAAAACTATAATTGTTAAATCTAAAATTATTTTTAATTTATTACAATATATATTTAAGTATAATAATTATTATAATTACTTAAAATTATTTTTAATTAACTAATATTTATATTTAATTATTATGATTAAATAAAATTAATTTTAATTAACTAAAATATATTTAATTAATATAATTACAATTAATTAAAAAATTTAAAAAAGAAAAAAAAAATTGGTTGTCGCCCTTTTTTTAATCATTGCGTCACCCAAATTTGGGGGCGACGGCGACAGCGACCATGGGCGACGAATCGTTGCCGCCCCCTTTCTTGATCTGGGCAACGTGATGTCGCCGCCATCTGCAGGGAAGAGC
>NC_026153.1:6452373-6463275 GCF_000512975.1 Sesamum indicum
GGGGGAGGGGGGTAGTGGGTGGGGGTTCGGTGATTGGGGAGGGGGGTGGCGGTGATTGGGGACTGGGTGTTAATTTTGTTTTTTTAATAATAATTTTTTATAATATATATTTTATGAATAAAATTTGAATTCTTAATTTTTTTTATAAATTTAAAATTCAACGATTAAGATTAATTTATTAGATTTAATGGTTGTGATATAATCAATATAGATCCAACGTTTATTAAAATAAAAAATAATATATATGAAGTAAGGCTGTTATTTTGTTAAAAATTTAACGTTATTAATTAGATTTAATGGAGATGAATGATTGAGTTAAGTTTAAGAAAAAAAAAGAATTTATAAATTTAAAATTCAACGATTAAGATTAATTTATTAGATTTAATGGTTGTGATATAATCAATATAGATCCAACGTTTATTAAAATAAAAAATAATATATATGAAGTAAGGCTGTTATTTTGTTAAAAATTTAACGTTATTAATTAGATTTAATGGAGATGAATGATTGAGTTAAGTTTAAGAAAACACAAGAATTGTTTTAAATCAATTTTTAAAACAAAGAAAATTTTTTAGCTGACTGTGTAAAATACAGGAATTTTTATGCATTTTAGCCTAATTTTTCATCATTGAACGCTTGGACCCGCATAACAGATGGGAAAATGGATGACCACAACTACAAGCTATGTCAAAATTAATAATTAAACTCATTTATGAGTACTTAGCTTGATTTTGTGACCGAAATTGAACCAGAGGGATTTTTTTAAAAAAATTATATAATTAGATCGATATTTCAATAAATTAAATAACACGTATGAATTTAATCAATATAAATAATAAAAATAAATAAATAATAATAAATTTATATAAAGTGAGATAGATATTTACATATTTGATGAATGAGATCTCAGTTTTAATCATTAAATTAAGACATAATTGACAAATGAGATTTGAGGTTAACTTTTTGTGCATAAATTCTGTCGCCAAAGGTGCGTCCTCTAGCGTAAAGAAGATTTTCCCACCACGTGATTTGTTTATTTCCCGGAATAATGTGGGGGTTTAATTAGATGCTTGTTAATTAGCTAATTCATCCTACAACTCTATTAAATAAAATCTACACTGTTTATTTTAATTAAATAAAATTCAGATCATTGATCTATCAGTTATAAGTGTAAGTTTATAATTAAAAAATTTTGTATTACATGAAATCGTGTCAAGGGCTAAATCGTATTTATTTTAAAAAATAGAGGATAATTTGTTCACATACAATTACAGGGGTAAAATGCATAAAACTCTTAAAATTTATATAAGACTTGTATTTTTCTACCTTTCATATAAAATTGTATTATATAAAAATACTTTTATTTAATTCTCAAGTCTTTTATTTTTTATTTTTGTGGTACGACTCTCTAACGAGAAGTAAAGAGGAGACGACTAGCATTACAAATTTTATATCATTTAATTTTTTGACAATGCTTTATGATAGAATTTTATTTTTTAAATAATAAAAAAAAATAGAGTATATGATTGAAATAACAATGTGGTAATATATCATTTTCAATATATACATCGTGAAAAAGAGAGATGGGAGAACATTTACTGCCAAAGAAATGGATGGCGATATTATTCTCGCGTTGGAGTCCTGGCCACCATATATGTCGCATTTCTCGGCAATCACCCCATCATCATCATCATCATCATCATTAATTTAACGGTCCTAATCTATCTGTTCCTTCCTTGTCGTGGAGATTGTAAATCAGCCCATTATTATTATTCAAGCAATTAAATAAATAATTTTGAAAAAAAATTAAATATTTGAACAATTAACATATAAAGAATATTAGCAATCTCTCTTGTAGGTGAATGGGCCTAAACCCAACTTTGGTCCTGAAGTATTTTCAGCCCATTAATATATTTACCCAATATTTAAGCCTGGCATCTCACTCAGCCCAAGTTGGGCAATTCCGAAGACTCGAGCAGTTTTATCCGTTAACTGCGACAAATTAAAATAGGTTCGAGCTTTGCCATAATTATAAATATTTTCTCATTATTTATTTTTTTTAAAAATAAATTTTCAAAATTAATAATCGTCTAACAAGTACGACCTAGGGATGTCATGATAAGGTATTTATTAGATTGCAATTGATATTAAAGGTATTTGTAATTTTTTAAACAACGAGAAATATTTATAATTATGACAAATTTAGGAGAGTTCGTTATAATTTACCTGATTGATGTTAATTATATGAGCTCTATACTGAATAAATAAATTAAAATTTATTTCAACTCAGTATTTTTAGTAATTACATGCCAATAATTGGCTTTTTGAGATATTTATAGACATATTTTAGACTATAATTACATGTATTTTTAATCATAACACACATCAAGTAGTTATTTCATCAAGATTTTATTAATCTAAAATTTAAAAATACTATATTCATCCCCTTTCATTTGCACATATATTGGATATGTTTCAATATCTAAATATATATACAAGTAATACAAAGTTTAGGTTAGTTCTTATATATATTTATATTATATTAAAAAGAAAAGACTTTTTTATCTCACTTATGATCACAGCAATACCAATTTTCTTATTATGTCTACCCTTAGTTGATTTTTTTTTTTTTTCTCTTTGTTGCTTTCTTTCCTATTTTTTTTTTAGAAATATTATGTATTGGTTTATATATAATATATTTTAAAACATAAAAGATTATCGAATATAGGCATGAAGGGAATGCGTGCCGTAGTGGCTAGTTATTATAAAAGAAAACCTTTTGGTGTACCAAATTTAACTTTTATTTTATTTTTTTCCTTTAAAAAAATTGATCAAATTAATAATTTCAATATTTGCCATCTTCGTATATTCTACTATTGATCAGACTCTAGAGCATTAGAGTCATTCTTCCATCCTAAGGGATTTTCTTCTTCCATTCTAGCATCATTAGCTTCTAATTTGATAGCTGCAGATTCCTACCTCTTGCATTACATTACCATTAGGAAAACAAAAAAAAATCATAAAAAAAGAGATTGCTCTTGTGATTCGGAATGAAGCTTTATTGGTCGAGGAAAGGAATAGCGATAGCACTTGCTTCTCTTTAGTGGGCCTTTACTTTTTATTTAAAATAGAAGAGAGCTAGTTGCAGTAGGTTTGGAACCCTAAACCCCTGAGGTGTTGATCACTCCGAGTGGTTCCTTTAGTTTCATGTACTATTGTACTAGTAGGGCTCGCTTATTATTCCACCCAAGTCTATCCATAAGTAGTGAGAGCGAGCTTGGTTCTGCGGTACCTGCTGCATAGGTATAAGGTAATTCACAGTGCTAGCAGATTAGGTATTTGAGGAAATCTTCCATAGATGGACGGATAGAGCTTCTGGATTACTCATTTTAGGCTTCGATAGAAACTCTTAACTTCTGAGACTGGGTGCCCTTGCTCTGGACAATAAGGGTTATCGAATGGCATCTAAGTATCCTTTCCCTCTCATGCTTTCATAGGAAAAGATGATCTGTATTGGTCACCCACATGCTAAAGCATGGGCTCTATGTTATTGAGCTCGACTTGACACCTAACTTAACCTCTCTATTCCAAGCTCAGGAGAGAGTGAATGCTCTACTACGAGTGATGCTTTGTTTAGGCTTTCCTTGCAACTATATAGAAGAGTGTTGAAAAATAAGAGGGGCTAATGTCTAATTGTTGAATAATCTCAGCTATTCGATCGAGAAAGGATGGCAGTTCAAAGAATGAGGAGACCTGTCCCCATTCACACTCCCCGACATTCATCCAAGAAAGCTAATCCTGAGGAAGGCAAGTCGAACAACCAAATGATTTAGTAGTTCCAGAAATATCCAATTTATTCCCAAAGAAAGAGAAGGGTTTTCTCCAGAAAGGAGACAGGAATAGGTTGGGCTAGCACTTGCTGTCACTGCACTTTCTCAGGTCAATTACAATCTTCGATTATATAGGCAACAGATAAACTACCCACCTCGTAGTGTCCCGCCTCCCCTTGATGATAGGTGTGGTGGTTAGGCATTCCTTAGAAGACAGAGTGGTATTTTAGGTACTGGTCATTGTGTGTCACCACCTCCCACCTATCATACACATTCGATCAAGGTTGTCATTACGAAGCTATAGTTAAGGTACATGGGGTCTTACCGTCTATCGTTGGTACTCCGCGTCTTCATGGAGAATTCAATTTCACAGGGTCCATGTCGGAGACAGTGGGGCAGTCGTTAGCTTAGCTAAGCAAGGACTCCATCCTAAATAAAACAATTTGAAAGAAAGATACCACTTTCACTATTTAGAATATGCATTTTTCTGGTACACCAAGCCTAAGCAGCTTAGCAGTTGAAGCCAACTCTAAGCCGAAGTGACGTGGCACTACCCCTATTGTCAAGGAGGGGGTCTTTGTCCTGAGGGAAGGAAGCATAAGCCAAGCCAACTTAACTAATGACTGGTCATTGTTATCAAGTTCATTCTGACGACTACGACCGAGCCTTTTTTTTTTTCATTCTTCAAGTGACAGAACCCAAAGATCAAGCCTTTTACTAATATGTTTACCCCTGAATGTGGTAGGAGTGTATGGCCCAACTTTGAATGAGAAGGGGGTGAGGAAAGTCTGTGGATCTTGAGCTTTTTTAGTTTAGATAAATCCGAATGAGTTTCAAACATGTCTTCTGCGCTTTCCAAGATATTTAGGGAAAAGGGCCTCGTCGGCTACCGGATGGAACGCATCGTCAATTCCATTAAAGAGTCCTTGCCTTTCTGGAAAGGTAGGTGTTCGGCATGTCATTTGCTTGCGAACTTATTTAGTAGGGCGGTTTAGAGGTCCCATTCCTCATGCTTACCGTTGTCCCCAGATTTCACTCTTTCAATACTTGTATATTTTTTAAAGACTCAGGTCAACCCAACCTGAATGGGAAGAATAGGGTCAACCAAACTGTAGTCTACTTTGTACCTTTGCTGAGCAGACCAATCAGTCATTTTAGAAAAGGGAAGGGAACTTCTCACCAAAGGAGGCCGGAAGCTACCGTTTCTAGAATGGAAGCCTATCCTTGAATTTTTTGAGATAGATGTTACGGAGTCCTTTCCTGGAGAATCTTTAAGGGCCCCAAAAATCTAACGTTTAGGAAGAGGAATCACCAAGACGTACATGAAGACGCAATCTAACACTCTAGAAAACCGTTATGGCTTGATTTATCAGATTTAAGTTCATATCATGAGAAAATGCCATGCAAAGTCTGATCTTGAGCCAGACAAAGTTGACGAAGACGATGTTGGTTCGATTGCGAAAAAAGCTGGTTAGGAGCATACAGGAAAAGATTGGGCTTCAACATTGCCTTCCGTCTAGCGATGACTTAGCTACTTTCTTAATAATCTCACAGTTATATTTTTTTTCTCTTAACACTACTACACATTTTTTTCCCACTTACTTCTCTATATTTATTATAATTTATCAATTTTACAAGTGTTTTTTTTCTTATCATCTCACAGCAAGATTTTTTATTTGCTTGCAGAAATCGAGTGCAACGATAACTATTTTTTTTTAAAAAAACTTATTTTGGATTTTTTATTAATGGAAATTAAAAATTGCTTTTTTTAAAAGGGGAAATTATAAATAAATTGATATTAAACAATCCAAAAGCACTACTATTTGAAGCTATGATGCGTAGACACGGACACGGTGATACGGAATGACACGACACGGACACGGTGATACGGAATGACACGACACGGACACGACAACACAAAAAAATTCAAAAAATTAGGACATAACATGACATTGACATAACTATATATAATATAATTTTCCAATATATATTCTCAATTTTCATAAAATTAAAATAAGAAATATAAAAAATATCAAGATAAGATATAAAATAAGCATGTCTTACATCTATATTTTTAACCAAAATACATGGTCTAAAAAATATACATAATTAATTTATTTTAATAAGTATACAATAAAAATTTTCTAATCACCGGCCGTCTCTTAGATTTTTAATAATTTCATTTCAAAAGTTTTAGTATAAAACAAGTGAATTAATCTTTTTTCTTTTTTGTGAGTCCATTTTTTTCTTTTGAAAAAGCTCAAAATTTTTAAAATCATAAAAAACAAAAATGTTAAAAATATATCGAACACATTAGTCCGAAAATGCCACGTCCGCCACATGTCCAAATGATGTTCATGTCCCATACACAATGAAGTAATTTTTTAAAATGTCATGCATTATATATTTCAAGTTATATGTGAGCCGTTAAAGAAAATTACTCTAATATGATAGAAGTGTTGAAAGCAGCAACAAACGCATAATTGAAGTTTGAGTTCAAAAAGATTTGTGGGTTCCTAAATCAGCCCAAAAACTTATGAACAAAGAAGGGGAAAAGCGAGAGTAACTCCGTCGAAGAAGAATATGGAAGCAGCTCAGATAGACAACGGAAACCCAGTCGCCGTCGAGGACGAAGAGCCGATGGTTGGGCCCGGCCCGGCTCCTCGCCGTCGGCCTAAACGTCCTCTGCAGTTCGAACAGGCGTACCTCGATTCCCTCCCCTCCGCTAACATGTACGTGCTTCTTTTGCACATTCCGTTTGTGCCTTTTGGGGTTTAGGGTTTTGGGGATTTGGAAAATTGAAGTGAAGTGAACAGAAATTTGTGCTGCCGTAAATTTGATTGTGATATTCGATTTCAATGCAGGTACGAGAAGAGTTACATGCACCGCGATGTGGTTACGCATGTAGCAGTGTCGACTGCTGATTTTTTCATATCTGGGAGTGCGGATGGTATGAGCAAGCCTCCTTTTCCCTTTTTTTTTTTTTGGCACAAATTAAAGTTGCTTAAATTAGTAATTTGCATTTGGTAGCTGTTGCTATCTTAAGTTTGTCTTAGCTTTTAACATTTCTCCTGGTCGTAAATTTGCTGTGACCTTACTCTTTAGGATGTATCACTACGAGCCTCTTATGCAATTGTCTTTCAAGTTCTAGGCAATGACAGACAACTGTCAGGATGTAAATGTATAGAAATTCTTGTTTACTTCTTGAAAAAATGAGAAGAGATTGATTGGAAAGCAACTAAACGGAAAAAAAAATTCTTTCTGATCATCTTTCTTATAGTAAGGATGAAAATAGGAAATTTATGGCTTCACACTCATGAAGTGCCATCATTTGATAAAGCTAGTATAAAAGAATATATGCCTTCATATAATAAAGCTAGACTGAAAAATTATAGAACTTCAGAAAAGTAGTGTGAGATCCTGGACAAACCTCATTATACCTGGGAAAGCAGTTTTACAATAACTCTCCAAACTTATTCAATCTATGGAGCTTTTGGCATATTTAGGGGCATACATATGAATTTAAGCCTTCGTTACCTTGAATTTGGCAGAGGTTCTGCAGAGCAAATCAGGTTACTCACATGTTCTCACACATTAACTAACTGTCATTATTACCCTGGATGATATATCAAGTCCGGTTATGTATAAAGGAAACACTGCCCTGCCCACTCTACCTTGTTCACACTTTCATGCAGAACTGAGACTTTTGCCAACTATTTTGTGCAATAATGGCCTAAAATTTACTTAGTACCAGTTGGCGAGACATTTGTAGGAATTGTTTTTTAGCTACAGAGTTTTAGAATTTGAGTAATCTGTATAATTGTGTAGTAGAGTTCTAGTTTTTGCAACCTTGTCAAAAGTATAGATTCAAAAAGCAATATGCAAGCAAAATCCTTTTATCAGATTGCACATCTTGAGTTTGTGAGACAGTAGACTCATTACTAAGGATGATAAACTTTTAGAAATGATTGGCTCTAACCAAAAGCTGAGTAGTTGATTAAGGAATATATGCTATGAAAAAATTTTAAGAGAGAGCATCTTTAATAGTGATGGAGAACCATTGCTAGCATTTAATGTCATTGTCATTACCATATTCCAGTCTCCAAGTGGCATGTTACGTCTTCGTTTTCTATTGTTTTGTGTGTGGAAAAGAAAATATGTTTATATTGGTAATGTGACACATCAATGTATTATTAAATATATCTAATGGTATTTTATCAAGTTAATAATTGATATATATATATATGTTATATCTTTATATATGTGTGTTTATATAACCATATATCTATCTCTACATATTTACATGTCCATAGAAAATGTGGAAAGTGGAAAGTGAAAAGTGAAAATGAAAATGTACAAAGCTTTGTGTCTGGGGTAGAGTGCCATACTCCTTGGTAGTTTCTATCATTCTATGACAAATTGATAAGGCATTAACATGACCCAAGCCCTGTCACGGTTTTGCTACCATACACGATGTAGAAGTCTGCTTTTAGACAAAACACGCATTAGGGTGCCTTGTCAAATAGGCCATTAGTACTGAACTACACCATCAATGGATTTTAACATTCTTGGCTTCCCTAAAGTGTATGTGTTTCTTACGTCTTAAAGCTTTTGATGTTGGCTCTGCCTCCTGGAGTTACTCCTAGGGGAAATAAGGAATAGTTTTGATGTTGGTCTAATTGGCTGCTACAATTGCTCTAATTTAAGTACAATTGAGCTGTTTTTCTCAAGCACTTACATATTTAGTGTGTGAATAATTTTGTCGAAATGATACTGCTACGTTGTCTATTCTGGGAGCTTGGTTCATATTATAGGTTATATTGTAAACTGTTTTAACTTTTGTTGGTGATTATTTTACAGTGAATAAGTAGTTGGTGAAGTTATGGTCTCACCACCATATAAAGCTTTCATTTAATGGTCCTTTTACAGGTCATTTAAAGTTTTGGAAGAAGAAGGCAGTTGGCATAGAGTTTGCAAAACATTTCAGGTCCCATCTAGGTCCAATTGAAGGCCTAGCAGTGAGTTCCACTCTTTGCATGCTTTGCTAAGATGTTACTATTGGATCTTGATGTTTTTCAAGCTTTTAACTCTGGTATTCTTATTGAAATATTTTTTATGAGCTCTTTGTATGAGTGGCATTTGAAAACATCTCCTGAGCTATAGTTGGACTGCTCTTTAATCCTCACTCCTTCACCCTTTTTTGGATTTGACCACCTAAATTTGTCTGCACTTAATATGATGATTTTTTTCATTTGTCTCATATTGGATATTTGCTCTCATTTATTTTTGACCCAATAATCATTACCCTATTGTCTTTATCTTGCAGGTTAGTATAGATGGGGCGCTTTGTTGTACAATTTCGAATGACCGCTCAGTGAAAATATATGATGTATTTAACTATGATATGATGGCTATGATACGCCTTCCTTTTGTGCCTGGTTGTGTTGAATGGGTATACAAACAAGGGGATGTAAAGGCGAAACTAGCTGTTAGTGATCGCAACTCTTCCTTTGTTCATGTATATGATGCTCGATCTGGTTCAAATGAATCCATAATATCTAGACAGGTATCTTCCTGTACTAATTACAATGTGAAGCGGAACTGTATGGTTGCTTTCTAATGATTGGTTTTAAGATAGAAAATTATGTCCAATATTTTTTATGCAGATACACCTGGGTCCAATAAAATGTATGAAGTACAACCATGAATACGATACTGTGATTTCTGCAGACGACAAGGGAATCATTGAGTACTGGGATCCTGCTTCACTTCAGTTCCCCGGTACTGGGTAAGTCCTTTTTTTTTTTGAAACTTATGTCAGTTCTCTCCTAGTGACTAGCTCTATGTTTGGATAAGATGGATATGAACATGCACATATTAGTCATTCTTATCATAATTTCTTCTGTATTTTATCTTTTGAACTATGTTGAAATGATGTTATATAGTTTACCAGAGTCTGTTAAGTCCTGATATCTCCTGTTAGTGTCATGTACTAGAACCACTGCCCAAATTAGCCCTTTATTTGTTAGTTACTGTGTAATTTGTCTTTTATATTGTAGATAATTGAACTGTTGGAATTTATCAGAGTCTCTGGATTGCTTATCCTTAAATTGTTATATCGTTCTCGCTGCCTGCTTATCTGTCTCTGTATTAATTTCTTCATATATTTTGCACGCAGGGTTACTTTTAGACTTAAAAGTGATACAGACCTTTTCACAATTGTAAAGTGCAAGACTATGGTTTCTGCCATTGAGGTAATATAGTTATCTTTTTTTTGGGGGAGGCGGGTGGGTAATTCTGCCATTGGAATATCTCAGTTATGTGATGGTATCAAGAATAGACTTTCAGTTGCTAAAGTTTATTTTTCAATCTTAAGTTGTCTTTATTTTGACTTGCAAGCCGCTCCTATTGCAACTATTTTTTAGGTGAGTCCAGACGGGAAGCAATTTTCTATCACATCTCCTGATCGAAGAATACGTGTATTTTGGTTCAGAACCGGAAAATTGAGGCGTGTTTATGATGAATCTCTCGAGGTTATAGTTATATCCTTAATCCTGCTACTTTAAGTATGTTCTTTGAGGTATAGCACATGCTAATTATCCATCTCCTACTTTAGGTTGCCCAAGATCTTCAGAGGAGTGATGTTCCTCTATACAGGCTTGAAGCTATTGATTTTGGACGACGAATGGCTGTAGAAAAAGAAATTGAGAAAACAGAAAATGCGCCCCAACCTAATGCTGTCTTTGATGAAAGCTCCAACTTCCTTATATATCCCACCCTTCTTGGAATTAAAGTAAGATATAAAATGTCTCCTTGGTGTGAAAAGTGTTGTTAATCTTTTATGCTTGTTTAGTATGATGAGATCTTGTAACTTTGTATTCTTTTCATCAACAATCTACAGTATAAAGTCTTTCATTTACATATATATTCATATATCTCTCTGCTGTTGTGTATTTAGGTTGTAAATCTACATACCAATAAAGTCGCCCGGATCCTAGGAAAGGTGGAAAACAATGATAGATTCTTAAGAATTGCCTTGTATCAAGGTGATCGAAGCAGTAAAAAAGTACGA
>NC_026153.1:6463285-6468691 GCF_000512975.1 Sesamum indicum
GAAAGCAAAGAGCCTCTGATAGATCCTACGCTCTTGTGTTGTGCTTTCAAGAAGCATAGAATTTACTTATTCAGGTATTAATTCATGGGCTGCATCTATTCCTATCCTAGCAATTGAATTTGGTAGTTTTATCATGCTAATAGTTTTGCATTCCAGAATTCATAAAGCAGTCTTGGGGTGACAACCACCCAGCTCTCATGTTGCATCATTGCATAGACCAGCATATTATGCTAGAACATATTTGCTTCTCTATACAAGAAAAGTTGCAAACAGTTTATAAATAAGTCATCCTTGGTAATCTACATTAGAAGAACACCACAAAGTCAAATAGCTTGGTGAAGAAAGCCTGAACCCATGATAGTACGCTTGACTATTCATTATCGTCTTTTGAATAAGATTTCCTTTTGGCTTCACCAAGGAGCGAAAAAGGCCTGATTCTATTATATTAAGCTTGAGCATTCATTTTGGTCATTTTAAAATAAGATAAATTTTTTTGGCTTCAAAAACCTAAAGCAAATGGCTACTGTTTTTTAGTCGGAGAGAACCTGAGGAACCTGAAGATGCAACTAAGGGCAGAGATGTGTTTAATGAAAAACCACCTGCTGATGAGCTCTTGGCTGTATCGGATATTGGAAAAGCTGTAACGACATCTCTCCCAGATAATGTGGTGAGTGGTATTCCTTTTTTTCCCCTTGTGCCTATATTATTTTTACTGCAAATGCAAATTAACCAGCAAAGTCTTATGTTACAGTTAAATGCTTTTGTTCGATGACTGGGGTGGTATTCTTAATGCATTTTCCTAAAATATGTATTTGCTAGCAGTGATGCATCTATTTCTCATTTTTCAGATCTTACACACTACCATGGGTGATATTCACATGCGGCTGTATCCTGAAGAATGTCCAAGAACAGTTGAGAACTTCACAACACATTGCAGGAATGGTTATTATGACAATCTGATCTTCCATCGGGTCATCAAAGGTTTTATGATCCAGACAGGAGACCCTCTTGGAGATGGCACTGGTGGACAATCTATTTGGGGAAGGGAATTTGAAGATGAGTTCCATAAGAGGTACATATGGTTTCTGTACAAGTCCTTAGTATGCTGAGGTTGCACTAATAAGATATTGCTTTGTATAAGCTTATTATGTCTGTCTTGCGTCTGTGTCTCAGAGGTTTTGATCTCCTTAAAATAGCTGGAACTGACAGATATATTTTATGGCCTGGCTTGTGTAATTCAGCTTTGGTGGTAGTGGTCTAATGTGCTTATGATACACACAATACGTCTATATTTTCCATCTCCAAACACATTGTTTCCTGAGGTCCTCGAGAGGTGCCTAAAAGTTGGATCTATAGCAATGTTGCCCCATTGTTTTTTAGCGTAACTAACAAGCTCATCATTGTAATATCTTTCCATGCCTTCCACTACTTTATGGCTTTGCAGTGAGTTCTGTTAATCTGTAGAAGCCTCAAGAGTGGTGGTTGAGAATATATGATAGGGTTAGCACTTTTGTCTAGGTCGTAGAATTGGGACAGTGGCTTAACTTATAATTAAGCTTAATTACAATATTTGCAAATAGGATTGAAGAGCTAGTACTGAATAAGAAATTTTTCCCTGTACAACTTGCTGTATTGCCTCTTTGCATTGACCTTTCTAAGGTCCAGTGTTTTCATAATATGATTCTGCTATTCCTGCAGTTTGCGGCATGACAGGCCCTTCACAGTCTCAATGGCTAATGCTGGGCCAAATACCAATGGCTCGCAATTTTTCATTACAACTGTTGCCACTCCATGGTTGGACAACAAACATACAGTTTTTGGCAGAGTTGTAAAAGGAATGGATGTAGTACAGGTACATCTGCAGTTAAATATGTTCATCTTTAAACATTTTTCTGTTATCATGTACTCTTGTGCAGGGTGTTACATGGGATAACAAACATACTCAAATAGATGAACTTTTTTACATGGGATAATTTCCTACCGTCTTTTAGCATAACCCCTCATATTGTCTTTTTTTTGAGTTGGAATCTGTAATCTTGTATTCCTGCAAGAATTAACCGTAATGTTTGGATTTATTTTTTAAGTGTTTTGTTGTGTTTTATGGAGATAGAGAGAGAAAAACAAAGATAAATAAGTGTGTGTTAGAGATAGTATGTATGTTTGGATTTGTTTTTTAAGATAATTTAAAATAAGTATTGTATGTTTAATGTTGTATTTTGGGAGACAAAAATTACTATTCATTGTCAATTCATAGTCAAATCATGTCTTTTTTATATATATTTATATAAATGTATGTGTATATATATACGTATGTATTTATGCTAAAACAGTTTAAAACACCTAAATAAGGTGTTTTTAAATGATGACAAACATTGAGTATGTTTTGACTCGTCTCAGAGATAATTTGAAAATGAAAACAAACATAGCGAACATTTTTGTGGAGCGTTAGTATTTTTGCATGAGATGTGAGCAACTTTCATACCTAGCGGTCCACTTGTATAGAACACATTTTGTTCTGGAACCTCACTAGTGTTCACCTTAACAGGCTATAGAGAAAGTAAAGACGGACAAGGCAGACAAGCCGTACCAAGATGTGAAAATCCTGAATGTGACTATTCCAAAGTGATGAACCCATTTCCCATGGGCTGCTACATTCCTCGAGCTGTTACCACCAACAAGTCTTCTGTCTCAAACTTGGCATTATCTGGTTTAGCAAATCCATGGTATGTTGGAGACACAAAGGCCCTCCCATTACAAAGTAAGGGTTCTTTGTCTACGACGCTACAATTCCCCTCTTCACTTTCATTAGGATACGTTGACAAGAAACTATAAGAGAAAGTGATAAGATGATTTTTGTTGTTATCATTAGTTATCAAAGTAGACTTGTTTTTTGCTCCCAGTGTAATTGGAGAAAGTTATCTTTGAACTTTGGCATCGGTTATGCATGGCTCAGAGTGAAGGCAGGAGGGAGGCGCAACATGTTCGATTATGCAGTGGACTGTTCGAGGTTTGATTAGTCATACAGTGTAGGGTTAGCCATGTGCAGGAGCCTATGTTATAATATGCACCACTGAGGCTTTGAGACCCCAACATGTTTTTCTATTTTACGATTTCTATCCATCTGCATATTAGTTAAACAGAATTATAGAATTTGTTTTGATGTCTTGTGAGAAGCTTTGCGTCATGAGGCTGCAGTGTTTAGCACCATGCATCAAAACTTTCTTAGCTACTTGCCCTTCAAGTTAACTATTCTGCTGGATATGCAAGGTATGAGGAGTTGAAACTCTGATTCAATCTTTAAAACTATGGCAGACATCTGCACAATCACGTGATGACCTCTATTTATGCTGGTGTGTATGTTAAACTGGTTCGTTTATCATATAAGCTCTTTCACTGCTAGAATAATGCATCCGTGTTCGATGTTATGCTGTTTGTACCTTACACCGAGGAATTCAAGTTTCCCATAGAGACAATACTACGGCTGCTATTTGGGGGATGTTATGGAATTTTGTGGTCTTCGTATAAGTTGGCAGAGGATTCTGCAAATCAAGCGAGCAAGCGCACAGGACGGAATGGTTCAATGATACACCGATTTCATTTTTTTATATATAATCACTGAAGATTAATGTGCTACTAATTAAGAGAAACGATTTGATTCCATGATGAACTGTAATGATAATTTTGTCTTTCCAAAGAAGGTAAA
The DNA here is from genome assembly GCF_000512975.1 of Sesamum indicum. NCBI lineage: Eukaryota > Viridiplantae > Streptophyta > Magnoliopsida > Lamiales > Pedaliaceae > Sesamum > Sesamum indicum. The sequence continues at coordinate 6,466,989 of NC_026153.1, forward strand.
ATTTAACACTTGAGGTTATATTTAAATGTGCACACCCTCAATTACTTGCAAAATTATAAATACACCTTTCAAATTTGTAGTTATAAATAGGCAGGAGTGGCATAAGTTTTCGTAAACCCCTAATATTACACTCAACACATCATAAAAATGCAAAAAGACAGTTCTATACATTTGATTCTCAATTCAAAGGTCGTTAATGTAACACTTTCAGAAATTACCCGGCAAGATTTTCCCACTTCTCAGCAGATTACCAAGCAACGGACTCTTGTAAGATGAACTCTCTTTTCTGATGCATTTTTGTGAAAATTTCACGGTTTGAAGAATCTGATGGGGGGTGGGGTGGGATAGATTTTTTTATGAACTTAGTACATTTTGTCTCATAAAATAAAAAGTTGTAGCATTTTTGGCTCTATAAGATAAATATTGTAGCACGTTTAGTCCCACAGAAATAAAAGAGTGGATAAATTGCATAAAATTCCTCATGTATTTATAAAGTTTAGCTAAAAGCCCCATGTGTTAAAAAAATAAGCAAAAACCCTTTGTATTTTTCAAAATATTGCATACTCTCCCATTCCATTAAGTAAGTTTAATGGTGTTAAATTTTATCCTATATTGTCTGTTATACCCTCCTTATATCAATCATTAATCTTAATTATGAAAAATGTACGGTCCAAATTTTAAATATTTCAAAAATATATTTATTTATTTATATATATAATTATATATACATATATATAATGGGCTGCGACGATTGCCGCTTATGTGGGCACGGGGCTATCGCCGCTGCTGCTGCTGCCCAGAATAGTTATCTAAATTTGGACGAATTAAATGTGGGCTCTCCACACTATTAAAAAATTACATAAAATTTATTGGTGTTTTGGTGCTTGATTAGTATATTTTATAAAGAATAAAACTTATTGAAATATATTTCAACTAATAATAATTTAATTTAATTAATAATATATAATTATTGTAAGTAATTTTTATATTTCATATGAATTTTTAATTTAGAATAATTTTAGTATATGTATTATGTTAAATTTAAAATTTTAATTTTTAAAAATTTTATATACTGTTGTTTTGTTTTTTTTATTTAAATTATATTTCATATGAATTCTTAATTTAAAGATAATTTTAGAATATTAAATTTGTATTGTATTTATTAACAGTTTTAATTTTTAAAAATTTTATATACTATTTAGTTGTTTTCATATTTAAATTAATATATTTCATAATAAATATAATTTATGGTAATACATTTGAGCTCAATAAATAATTTAAATTAATTAAATATATAATAATGTATATATAATTAAATCAATTTAAAATGAATTTAGATATGAAAGAAATGGGCAAAATAGACATTTACATACTTAAAGTAACCATAAAAAAAGCAAAAAATGAAGCCCAATCGCACAAAAGACGAGTTTGAGCGACTCTTCATTTGTTTTTAACAAAGAAGATTTTTTCTGCTATATTTTATAAAATATATAGTGTTTTTTATTTATTAAATTAACACATAAAATTTCACGTTATCTCACAAAATCAGAGGAGGTGTTATGCAGTTTATCCTAAAAGAATGATAGCATTTCCAATAACAAATGTTATAATTTTTTAACCTATAAAACCAAATATGCTACAAACTTTCTTGGCATAATTTCTTGCTTTTTTTGTCTTTTTTTTTTTTTTTTTTGGTGTGGGGT
>NC_026153.1:6468701-6469432 GCF_000512975.1 Sesamum indicum
TTTTTTTTTTTTTTTTTTTTTTTTTTTTTTTTTTTTTTTGGTGTGGGGTGGGGGGGGTTGGGGGGGACCTGAATTTTTCACGTATGTAGCTAATTAATTTAAGTATACAGTGATCACTTTCTCTGAAAGAAAAGGTCCAAAAAAGAAAAAGGATCAGAGAAGGAAACAGAACGAGAGAAGAAAGAAGTTCAATAAGCAAGCACGTGAGGACGACGCCGTTTCTCCTGAAAAGGGGATTTCAGCTCTTCCCTCTCCGACTTCACTCGTTCACACACTCAGTCACAGACGAGGATATTTTTGCCTGATATCACCCGATTTTGTTAGCAAAAATCCCTTGAAAGATTTTTCTTCAGCAAGTGGTGACAATGTTCTACAGAGGGTAAGAAGCTGGAAAAACTCTCTATTTCTACAAACGTTTTTGCTTCCGCAATTCATGTTCGGATTCCCGGTTTAATTTTATTCTCAGGTTCAGGTTATTTTGTTCGAAATTCTTCTACCATTTGTATCCTTATCCTGCAGAAGATTTTTTTGGGATCACTTTCTTTTTTAAATCAGTCACACTCCCTTTAATTGATTTGTTGAAATGGGATTAATCTGTTTTCGCATTTCTTTTATTCCTTAATTTTTCTTGTTATTGGCGAGACTGGTGTGGGTATGAATGTAGCAGCTGCAGATTTGATTTTTCTTTAGTTTAGTTATTTTGAATCAAAAATTAATTTTATTAATTCCTT
>NC_026153.1:6469448-6497268 GCF_000512975.1 Sesamum indicum
GGATGTAGTTTGCATTTAATTTTGGAATAAGGTTTCTTCAGAAATTCAAATGCCAGTTTTCAGGAACATACCACCAATGCCCCCTTACAGTTTCTTTATTTCAGGAAGATGCATTATTCTTTTGCTAGCTTGCTATTACTGAACAGTCTCCGGTTGTTTGGACATTGTTTGAATAAATAACTATCCCTATAAGAAATGTATTCTCAAGCTGTGATTACTGGGTAGGATTCTGAACTAAGTACTTATAAAATGAGTTAAAATACCTTTTCTTGTAAGAACTACTGTTCCTTTCACAAATGTGTTGAGGGTCAATGAATTTAGTTGCTGACCTGGTGAATGCCTTTTTATTTTTTGGCTGTGAAGTAAATACAGGGACAGTGATGATGCAAGGGAAATGGGTTTCAAAAGGCAGCGCTTGGACCAGGGGTCATCATATTATGGTACTCCTGGCCCAAGTTATATGTATGATGCTCCACCTCCTCCACCACCTGCATATTCTTATATTCCCCCGCCTTTTCCTGTTGTCCGACTTCGAGGCCTCCCATTTGATTGTGCAGAGGCTGAAATTGTTGACTTCTTTCATGGTCTGGATGTTGTTGATATCCTGTTTGTGCATAAGGGTGGCAAGCCTACAGGAGAAGCTTATTGTGTTTTGGGATATCCTCTTCAGATTGATTTTGCCCTACAGAGGAACAGGCAAAACATTGGTAGGAGATATGTTGAGGTTTTCCGAAGCAGAAAAGATGAATACTATAAGGCCATAGCAAATGAAATTTTGGAGGCTCCTGCTGGGTCGCCTCGTCGTGCTGCCTCAAGGGCAAGATCTTCTGCTGAGAGGGACTTGTCAGAATTTAAAGGGGTGTTGCGGTTGAGGGGGTTGCCATTTTCTGCTAGCAAGGAGGAAATTATAAACTTCTTCAAGGATTTTGCACTTTCCGAAGACAAAGTTCATTTAATAGCTAATTCTGAGGGAAGACCAGCTGGGGAAGCATTTGTAGAGTTTGCAACTCCTGAAGATTCAAGAGATGCAATGTCTAAGGACAGGATGACCCTGGGATACCGTTATATAGAACTTTTCCCTGCATCACGTGAGGAGTTGGAAGAAGCAGCTTCAAGGGGGCGGTAACTATCTCCTACCCTTGCATTCTATTATTCTATATTGTAGCTCTGGATGGCATTCGGTCATTGTTGTCTCTTGTGTATCTTTCTAGTACATGAACTCACATAAAGTTTGTCTTATACTGTTAGGGTATACCATATATATATATTCTGTTCTTGCCCTTCTATGTCTTGCATCCCCCCTTCCCCCTCACGCACGCCCACCCACTTGTGAAATTTGCATCAGATTTTGTAACTGTACATATGCGGTCATTTCTTATGTTCAAATAACTGTAATCAGCAGTAGCTAAGGACTGTGGTCCTGAAGCTCTTGAAATATATATATATATATATATATGCAATTATGTTTGCTATAAGGATATTGCTGGTAGAATCTACTATTATTTCTTGTTGGGTGCATCTCGATGTAAATTTCTTTAATTTTTGAAGTGGGGTGGGAGGCTCTGAATATTTGTATGTGAGGAACATATTTGAATGGAAAATGTATCTTTTAATTATAATAAAGTAAAATATAATGGCTGAGAATCATGAAAAGATTTTATTAATTTGGTATAAAATTAAGTTACCGACTATTTATTCTTTTAGATAAAAATGAGTAATCACATATCGGTTTTTTGAATATATTTTCTTTATAATAGATTGAGAATAATATAATTGTTCAAGGCATGAGAGACGTTTTTGTCCAATCAAGGGATAAGTGTTGTATTTGTTAATTTAGAGGGGTAATTGTTACATCAAGGATAGTTTTGAGGGGCAAAGTGTATTTTACACTTGTCAAAATTAAAATTGTTCCATCTTGCGTATATAATTTAGAGAAATTACAACGACCTCCTCTGAGGTTTGATATAATTACGAATATCACCTCGTTGTTTGAAAATTACAAATACTCTCCTGATGTTTGATAAAATTATGTAATCATTGGATGGAGAATAAAATTGTCAACGATGCCCTTGTTGTGTTTTTTTCTTTTTTCTTAAAAAAAAAATCTGTCGGAGTGGATGAAAAAATTTGCAAAATTATAACAAATTATCCACTTAGTTGATAAAAAAATAAAAAATAAATAAAATTATAATTTTTAGTGCATAAGGGCATTTTAGTGAGTTCTCCACAACAAATGGATGGAAATCTAACAGAGACTGACGAAATGGGCTAATTGTTAGACGGCCGTTAAAATCAAGGTTGGATATTGGTAATTTTCCAAACGAGGAATATTCATACTTATGCCAAAACTCAAGGGAGGTCCTTGTAATTTACCCTATAATTTATCCAATTCTATTGTCGAAGGTTACTATTTTGGTCCGAGTTAATTAGTACCTTCTCAATGCCAGTGAACTCTGAGTACAAATCTAATCCTGCATACGTGTACATGTGCAAGAGGCTCTTAGAAATATCCCTTTTGGCATTCTCCAAATCATTCATGTATTATGTGCAGAAAAGAATTTGGTGTGTTGTGGCTGATTTATTGTTGAAGTTGTTATATCAACTTTTCTGCAGTTTCATTTAGAGGTATCTACTTTTGCCACTCCTGTTAAATGTCATAGAACTCTAAAATGGGCGTTAATGATCTTTCTTAATCAGGTTAATGCCAAAATCATTTGAGGGGAAGGATGCAACTGAACCTACAACTGTATTGCGGATGAGGGGATTGCCATTCTCAGCTGGCAAGGATGATATAATCGATTTCTTTAAGAACTTTACTCTATCAGAAGAATCGATCCACATCACCTATAATTTTGAGGGACGTCCCACAGGAGAAGCTTTTGTGGAGTTTGCTAGTGCAGAAGATGCAAAAGAAGCACTTGCCAAGGATAGAATGACACTTGGGAGTCGTTACATAGAGCTGTTCGCATCATCACCAGAAGAGTTGAATGAAGCAGCCTCAAGGGGACGGTGATGTTATCTGCCCTGATCTTCTTGTTAGAACTTAAACATTGGTAGCAACGCAGGATTTAGGAAACCAGTGCTTCTTCAGCTTTAGGTTGTCAGCAGAACTCTTTTTCAGTCATGTAACCGGAAAACATTGATAGTTGAGAAATTAGCGATAGTACTTCGAATATTCACACTTGACAGGCAAACGGTATTCATTTACACCGCTGTTTCTTGGTTGCCCTTTGTTAGAAACTGTTCTAGTCTTAACATGAAACTACTGTTTTGTTGAGAGTTGATGGAAAAAGGTTAACTCTGAGATGTTTTACACAAGACATGCTCAAGGGTTCTTTGATATGTAAACTCTTTTTCTTAGTAAGTTCTTGCTGCATTTTTCTTTCTGTTTCCCCTTTTAATTTGTATGTGGTTCTTGAAAAGCAGTCTGTGTCTAGATCCAGGGTTTGGTGTAGAGCCCTGCTAGTTTATTGGAATAAATATGACATGCATGTGAAATTTGAACGGAAAGGAGTAAACCAGGATGACTACTCCCTTGCACATATAATATAATATGCAATTGAAAGTCCCACAGCAAACGAGAAGAATTTGCTCCCTTACAAATATTATTTATCCATCCCAAACTATATTTCCCACAAAATTAATTTCACACCGCTGCCTTTTTTTCTTTTTTAATTTTCTATTAACACAATTTATTATACCATTCGATGTATGCATCATATATCAAGAAACACATCAAATACATTGATAACTTTGAATAAAATAATACATTAGAAAAACATATTACTAAAGTAAATATACATTGATATAATGAAACTGGCAGCAACAATTTTCAAATTACGTAATTTTATCATTTCAACAAAATTTTGCTTGAGAATTTAGAGCAGTTTCAATGACAGTGTAAACATAGCACTACTAAAATATTTCCCGAGAAATGACGGCGGCGGCAGCAGATCCCCAAGCTCAAAATATTCAATCAAATCATTGCTCCTATTTTTAAATTAGATTTGCCCTATATATTTTTTATTAGAAATGAACAATTTTGAAAAAATGAACACATCCAATTACATTATTCAACATTCAAATTTAAAATTAATTCAGTGTAATTTATCTTTTTCTTTTAGAGATAATGTTTGCGTAATTTGTCTCATTACATACATTCAAATGATGTAGTGAAATAAAAAATTATTATAAATAAACATAAATACACGTGGACGAAATTTAAACTCCCAAACTTACCAATCAAGAATTTGAAAAAGAAAAACCTAAAAATAAGAAGTAGAAATCCCCAAATTGCATTTAATTTAGAGAAGAAAAGAAAGTGGGAGCTTCAAAATTTTGAATTGTAAAAGTGAAAGTGGGGACGTGGACCAATATTTTGAATTATGGCCGACGACTGACCTCTAAATTAATTTAAACATTTCCCCAGTTTGAATATTTCCCATCTTATTGCCCAATTAATAACATACATAATCCAAAGCATCCTTCCTTAATCATTATTGGGCAGCGGGCAGACTGCCCCTATCATTCCCTCTCCATATAAAGACCTCAACGGGCAAAAACACCCTCCCTCCCTCTCCATCTCTCCCTCCTTGTTCAATCAATGTCTTCCATTACCAGAAACCTCTGAAACCCTTCTCTTTTAACTTCATTCCTCAAACAACTCCCCTTTCTTGTTCAGAACAATCTTGCTTTGTGGCTACAGATGGCGGGCTTACCATAAACGATCAAAAATCCATTCTTGTTTTGCCATTCTTCAGTTTTGCCCGTTATCATATAGTGAACTGTTTGTTGTTTAGAGTTTTTGATTTGATCAAGTTTTTCACTGTCCTTTCCTTTGATTCAGGCGTCAAGAATTCGACTGGGAGTTGATCTTTAGGGTTTGTTAGCAGCCAGTCATCTTTGTCACCTCGAACTTTTACTACTTTTTTCAGTCAAAAATCTGGTGCGCTTGATAAAGTAATCCCAGAAATGGCAACTTCTGTTTCACACTTTTCGTAGCCCTTTCGGTTTTTAGCTTCATCTGTTGGTAAAGATTTTCCGTTAAAACCTCAGATCACGTCGCCTTAAACTGCCTTCCACCTTTTGACAAAAATAACCAGCATTATTCTGGTATCATCATCATCATCACTTACCTCAAATGATGGGTCCATCTTGTAGAAGACGGCCAAGAAGCACAAGAAAATCATCATCAAGAAGGAGGACCCTTTTCAAGAATCAGCTTCAAAATTACAGGAATCAAGAAAGTTCATCATTTTCCCCTGCCCATTCCCCTGTCAAGCCCTCCTGCAGTGGTTCCACGGATTTGGAGGATGTAGAAATGTGTTCTAGCAGCGGTTGTTCCACCCCCAAGGCTCAGAGGTTTCGTATACCGGAGATTAAAACCTGCCCGCCAGCTCCAAAGAAGAGGCGGATGGTAACTAGCTGTTCTTCCAGGAGAACTTCAATTTCATTTTTTGCTCCTCCAGATATAGAGCTGTTCTTTAACTTTGCTCTTTGCAGTATTCCGGTTTGACTAATGATATGCTTCTATAGAAACAAGAAAATCGATATGTATGTACTAAAGTAGCTAGTAGTTTTGATCGCAGCTATGGTGGATTGACTTGATTTCTTCAGCACTTTAGCTTGTAGTGTTTGTGCCATCCTGTTTGCTGGTTTGAATAGAGTGTGAGAACTAAGTTTTCTGAGTGATGATAGGAATTTGGAGAAGCTTTTAGACCTTTTCCGATCGTGCTGATCGAGCTGGTTTTCTGGTTGTGTAGGAGATATATACTACTGATAGGCTAAAGTGTAGCAGGGCTTGTGCTTTCTCTCTGTTTTATTCCTCAATGACTTTATGCTGTTTGAAAGAGTGCATTTCTATTCTCTGCCATCAAAGCTTCACTTTTTTTTTTTTTGATAATTTAGTCCGTTATATTGTACGATAACGGTGGAGGTACTTTGACACGAAGTTTTGTCATGCATACAAGTAAACCTTTGGATCACGATTCATCTCATCTGAGTTCGTAACTCAGACAAACGTATTTCTGTTTCCACTCAATATTCATGAATAAGTCGTTGTATGTAAGAGTTGCATATGTTAACATAAACTTTAGCACGTGCCAATGCGAAGTTCTTGGATGTACAAATATGTTGCTTGTTGTCCATCTAAGCCCGTTCGACGACTGGGGCCTATAATGAACATAATGCAGCGAGAATTGTTCGATTTTGGCAGTCCGAAGGCTGCTAATTCGGTGATTGTAACTGCAAGTAGTGAAGGGGCCCCTCATCACATACTCTGCACCAAACACTAAAGCTTTACTCCATACTCTGAAAAAAGAAAAGAAAAGGTTTCCACAAAAGGGCCTTGCCACATACTACTTTTAGAACTAGAACAAGGGCATAAATTATTTTCTTTCTGCAGTGTATATATTCATTGGGCTCGGTGATGCCGTCCATGTAAATTTGTACTTGCTATCAAGTGTTATTGTACTCATAATATCATATTTATGTATTAATCTAAAGATTCAAGAAAGCTCATATGAATACAAATTCACGTAACCGAAACCAAATCTTCCCATATTCTTCATTGTTGTTCTGAATTTGTCACACTCAAGACAAGTTTGTGGGGCGGAACTGTAAACATCGGAAGAACTGGTGGACATGGGAGGTGAAATATTTTGTTTTTGAAACACTAAGGAAACCAAAAGCCTGTTAAGGTTTTGGTGTTTTTAATGCAGATGAAAGGTGAAAATTAGTGTCAGGTTTTGGGTTTTTCCCACTTTGTATTGTGTCAGCTTGTGGGTGTCTACATGTCTGAAGGCTCATCCAACATGAGTGAGGGAATCCAATGAAAAGTCCCGTGCGGGCTGTGATCATTGTTTTGCATCAGAGATAGAGGAATCTGACGATATTTCTCATCATGCTTCCAACATTCTTTCCCACTTTTTGATTGGCCGATATTCCCCGTCGACTTGATGATATTTCTGTCCTAATTAAGGCATATGAACACTCGAGTGATGTAAGTTTGGGAGTTCAGTAATTTGTTCTTTTGGTTTTACTTGCATGAAACGAACATCTTCATCATCATTTCTTGAGTTTAATTCCTATTCGTACATGGGTTTGATGCAATGAACAATCATTATTTTTTCATTTTCGTCTTCGCCAATGATTTGGTCAAAACACTCCAACACTTTAGCAGTCGTGTATTGCTCACGAGCTTAAACTTATCTGCAATAATATTATGTGAATCTTTTTTTCTTTTTTTGGATTAATTAATAATATGTGAATCAGTCATCTTGTAAGAATGAAATTTCATTTCTTATTGAAATCTTGATGGGGTATGATAACAAAGTCTTTCATTTGTGTAGTAGTTGTTGGAAAATAGTGAATGAGATAAATTAAAGAATAAGTTTAATTAGTAAATTTTTGTCGATCAGACTAAATCGTGACAAGTTATTGGTTACGTTGTGCGATGCATAACAAGCTTGTAATATGTGGATGATGGTTGATAGCGTCCAATTAATCATCACTCAATCGTGTCTAATCAACCGAATAGGTGTGTATTTTGGTTGAAATGATATATCCATTAGGTGAAACGATGCTTCCATTTGCTCGAAATGATGCGCCCACTCGAATAAAAAAATAAAACCTTTTAAAAGCATCTTATTTTATTATACGTGCCCATTCAATAATAATTTTTCAATTTCTATAAACAACTTCTCATTCATTTAATCAATTTGAAAAGCATTTTACAACATTCCAAAATGTTAGCCAGGAAAGCATTTTGTCTTTTACAAAGAAAGTTCCAAAATATTATTTGGTTCATCGTTTCTCAAAATGTGTACTTGCAACCAATTTGATATGGTAAGTTATTACATCTTGAGAGACAAATTGCCGTTTTCATTAACACAACACACGAACAATAATTGTCTTTAAAATAAAGAGCCTACTAACTTTTTTTCTCGACTTTATAACTAATACACAACTCCTCCGTACCCCTCAATTTTTCCTAACAGTAGTTACAGACTTACGAGTTAAATGGAAATAATTTGTGAATAATTTAATTTTGGTGGTGGGAGTCTAAAGTTATTACAACTTAAATTAATAAAGTTTACATGAACAGAAAGGTGAAAGAGATTAAGGTTGTGTGTAACTATTTTAATGCAAATGGTAGTTAGTAGTGGTCTAATTAAGTGCATCATCATCACCAAACTTAATTAAATATTTCCCACTCAATTCTCTATAGGAACATTAATTCATTACTTAGAAATAAAGTCAAGAATCATTTATATTTATTTATCTTATTAATTAATTAGGTTTGCAATAATGTTCATAAATTAAACCCATTAAAATCATTCTTTTCAAATATTATCATACAGTACTGACACAATAAAAAGAAAACCCAAATTTGCAATGTGGATAGATAATGAATGAGAGTAGATGTTATGAGTTGGTTTTCCGACAATTATCTTACGTTCACGTTTTTTTGTAATTGATTTTTATGAGGATTGTTTCAAATTAATTACAATAGAAGTTCACCCATTAATTATTTATACTAGAAAACTTATATAAGTATTATAAAAGTATAATTTTACGCCTAGCTTGGATGTAATTTGGATCGGGCACTACAAGTAAAAGACTCAATTACTATTAAAAAAATATTGATGCTAAAATCAGCGTCGAGCTAATTAGCAATGAAAATTCTTGTTAAAATCATTGTTAATTTACATTATTTAGTACAAGAAATTTACTGGCTAATGAATTTAGCAACGAACTGTCGAAATTTTTCGTTGCTAAGTTATCAAGTAAGTTTCTGATAGTAAGTAATGTAGATTAGCAATGAATTTAACAAGAACTTTCCTTGCTAATTAGTAGCTCAATTTTCTTAGGGATAATTACACTCCCATTCCCTGAACTTGGTGCAATTACATATTAGACATCTTGATATTTGAAAAATTTCATCTAGTACCCATGAGGTTTGCTTTCCGTCTAATAAATAAGTTCCTTCGTTAGCCAAATTTCACTAAATTTGATAATATTTGATAAGAAACAAATACAAATGCAGAATAATATTCATGTTTGCAGCAAGAATAGAAACTGCTTTCATTCAATCTTCACACACAAAAATTACAGAGGAGTTTGGCTTAAATACAGAGAAGAATAGGAAGACGACTGAAAAACAGAAAAACTAATCCTGAACAAACTAACAACTTATACACATCACCTCCAACTAGGGGCCACGTCATGTTTAGTCAATCAACTAATAAAAACGCAGAAGTAAAGAATCAAAATCGTAAAGAGGTAAAACACGTTTCTTCGTCGTTTTTGAGCAAGCACTCTGCAACTGTAGTTCTGGCTTGCTGATGATGAAGGTGAGTTCTTCAAATTCAACCTGGATGCCACTCGCGTATGATTGCAACGATATTAACAAAGAAACTGAATAAAATTGATATTTACCCTTGATTGACTTATTACTGACATATTACAGGTCAAATAAATTTTTTTATGATCAAGTTATTCTCATACGTTTTCACTCGTTAATGCATGTGGGGAGGTGTATCTTCGCCGTTATAAGGGTAGTTTAATTCGAAAATAAATTATCAATTTAATCTGCAATAAGTCAATAATAAGTCAGTCGAGGGTAAATATCAATTTTCATTCAGTTTCTTCGTTAAAATTTGCAAATTCAATCAATTTTTTAATTTGAAGTGTTTGACAATAAGAAAATAAGAAATAGAAACAGGACAATAGATAGCAATAACAAACACAGAGACCTATAAATTGAATTATTGAGGTTGCATAATTGCATTCTGTCTCGAATTAATGATCATTGTCATCAAACAGTGAGAATTATGCAACACAAACGCATAAAACAAAATTTTCAATAATTAGGCTAAAATGCATCATGAGATGAAAAAATAAAAAAGAAAAAAGAAATAGGGAAATGGGTAAAGTTTAAGCTTTTGAAATGTCATCTATAAAAGCAAATTTACAGGGAAATTAAGGGCATAATTGGAGACAGGATATGTAAAGAGAGTGTCGCAATGATTAAAGCATTTTAGTATTATATGTATGAATAATAATTGCAGACAAAGTATGTTAATGAACAACTTCACTTCTATCCTTTTCCACATTGTGGTGGACCATTAACGTTAGTACGTGCGATGGACCCATTAGTTTCTCAATTTTGGAAACTCTATCATTCCAATTTTTTTATTGAATTAAGCACAACTTTTTATTTCACCCATTTTTTCTAGTTATGGTATATTGGATTCCAAATTCTATACATAGTCTTATTAAATAAAGTATTGTTTTTAAATTATTTTTTCTTGAATTTATTTCGATTAAATGCCCAATTGAAACTATTTCTATAATTAATACGCGAAAAATCTCTACTTAATTTGAAGTCCTATACGAGGATAGATCGAGGATATCAATAAAATACGTATAAGGTGTTTGTAGTTGTTTAAAATAAATTTTTATCAATTTATTAAAAAATATTTTTTTTCTTGCAACTTCTACTTTTAAACTGTCAAATTAAATTCATCTAAATTAAAATTTATATATAATCAACTCCATACAAGCTTTTGTAATTTATTAATAAAATTATAAATATTAACCATTTTTCCCAAATACCAAAAAAAAAAAAAACTGAGCTTAATTTCTAATATATTGGCGAGACAGCAATGATCAAACCGAGTCCATCAATTGACCTGTAATTGGATTGGGCTTCACTGCCCAAAATAGGTTTTAAAACAGTTACATAACTTAATAAATAAGTCACTATCAGATAATTTAATTGGCGAAGACAAGGCCTCATATATTGATTACTTACATCAATGATGTCCTAATCTAATAATTAATGTTAAAATTAAATTTTTATAAATAAGGTCGAGGTCATAAGTTCGAGCTCTATTTTGATTACTTTATGTAATTTATGGATATATTAGTTGAAGGGTAAATTATAATTACCTTCTTTGAGGTTTCGTATAATTGTAAATATTTTCTCGTTATTTGAGAAATTATAAATATCCCCTGATTGTAACATTCGTTTGACAATGAGCCCATTCCATTAGACTCTAGAAGGTTTTTCTTTAATTTTTATGGCGAACTAACTAAAATTCCTTTTTGAATTATAAATTATAATTTTATACTTTTTAAAAATATTTTTTTGGACTAATATTCTGTATAAGTTATTTATTTGACACACCCTCAACTTTCTTTAACAATGTTTCAAATAATTTTTTATTTTTTTAAAAAAATTCAGTCAGAGTAAAGTAGTAATGTTCACTTCATCGTTTAAGGGCTACATTATTTTTCATTTGAGGGAGTATCTGTAATTTTGCAAACAACGAGGAAATGTCCATAACTATGCTAAATCTCAGAAAAAGTAGTTTTAATTTATCCTTAATTAAATTAAAGTATTGTTTAGTGTATCAAAATAAATTATTATAATTTATTATTATTAATAATAAATGTATATGTATATATGAACGAGTTATATATATATATTTAATATTAATAATTGATATATTGATTAAAATTTATAATGCAGTTATAATCTATTCACATATATGATAGACATATTATTATATTGACTGAATCGAACATAATTTGAAAATTCAAATACCTTAATTCCTAATCACAGTCAACTCAAAAACAAAGAATGATGGGAATAGCTTTTCACATATATGATAGACATATTATTATATTGACTGAATCGAACATAATTTGAAAATTCAAATACCTTAATTCCTAATCACAGTCAACTCAAAATCAATGAATGATGACAATGGAATAGCTTAAAAGTTGGAGCCAAGAATAAATGAAAATGTTAAGACATTAGTCTTAATTTGTACAACATATACTATAATAAAGTAGTACTCAATTCGTGGACGAGTTTTTGCATGATCGATAAGATTGAAGCTTCATAATTATAAAATTCTAACTTAAATTTTATGAATATGAATGTATGTATACTTTTATAAAAAAGAATTTCGTTACGTGATCTTATTTTAAACATATTTAATTATTTAATTATTAATATATTGAATTATTTTTTAAATCTGAAGTTACTAGATTATGAATAGCATACTTTAAAAAATAAAAAGGTAGTAATTAATTCCTAATTTGGTTTCTTTTAACTGTTTGAGTAATTCATGTGGTAGGATCCCAATATTTTACTTTATCATAAAAAGATATATATTAAATTGATAATTCTATTTTTTATTTTCTGTTTTTTTGGGTTAGGTGGGCCTCTTGAATTTGAAAATAGAGGCCCGCCCATTAACTTAAAGCATAAACGTGACGACTTAACAAAAAAGAGACGCTTTTAAATTTTGAATTTATAAAAAATTTATTATTTATTTAAAAAGACATTTTTCTATGAAGGGTGATATTGGGATTTATAAATCGATTAAACTTCTCGTCTGCAATTGATGCGGGACGCTCGCACATTATTACTTCTAAATGGACATATGATCTCGTTCCACGGATGGTGCGGATGATATATAATAGTGATTTGAGCGGTGTTCTCAATTGCAATAATAATATCACTAGTTATAAGGAGTGCATTTATTATTATTATTATTTTTGGGAGAAGGTGAATTTCATAAATAAGTAAAAGAGGTATACAGGATACAAACAAGCTCACTAGAGCAGCAGATAGGCCTCAGCCTTGTATTCAGTTCCATGGAATTTTCCAAATTCTAAACAAAGCAATTTTTTGTAAATTCAGCGGTAATCGTTCACTGAGAATTATACATCTAAGCTGCCCCAAAAGCTGGCGTACTAATCGTTCAGGCTGCATGGATTCTTGCTGGAAACGCGGCCTATTTCGTTCCATCCAAAGATGATAAACAAAGGAAGCAAGAACTGCTCTTGCTGCCGCATTGAGGAGATGTTTAACTGGCCACCGTCGGCTAGCATTCATGTATTCCAATCTGCCAAGTCCTACCTATCCAATAAAAGTTGATTTCCACTTTAAGTAGTTGTAAGCATTGCTGGGCGTAAGCACAAGAAAATAAAAGATGGTCATGATTTTCCATGGAGTTGCTAGAGCAAAGGACACAATTCCGTGATAAAAGTTGCAGCCACGGTATATCCGCACGTTCCAGAATGGCTAGCCACAGAATAAAACCATTCCTCGCAATCTTGAAAGGTCCTTGAAATAAAGAGAACCATGGGACTTTGGCGCTTGGAGGGTGAAAAAGAGCGTATGCCTCACAAGTATTGAAAACAGTGTGTTTCCCTTTCCAACGTACCGAATCCGCACCCCCATATATTTGACTCAACTAGGTCAGAACTGCGAGCTGGTGGCCAATGCCATTCTCCATTCTCAAGTACAACATTCACCTTCGCACACGGGTCGAAACCTGTGATCAAGGGGAGGGTTGGCCATCTATTCAACAAAACTCCTGTTGGGTGCCATGGATCGCCCAAAGGTGAGTCTGACAACCATCTCCAATTCTATACTCAATCATTGTTTGTACAACATTTAGTAATTTAAGCAATTTCCTTCAGTACCAAGAGCCTGAAGAAAGCGATACTGTCCAAATAGTTTTCCACCGCAGTTTGTACCCATTTCACCCGTAGAGACTCGTTATTAGGGGTGATGATGTTCCACAAATAACGCAGCATGAGTGAAAGATTAACAGATTCCACACTGTGAATTCCCAATCCTCCTTGGTCCTTGGCGCGGCAGACTTGTGCCCAGCCGACCTTTGCACAACCCCTATCGCTGAGTCCCTTCTATAAGAATGTCCTGAGAAGACTTTCAATATGTCGAGTAATGCCCTTTGGCAAGATAAAAAGCTTGCCCCCAATAGTAATACATGGCTGTAAGGACAGATTTAATTAGCTGAGCTTTAGCTGCGAAGGATAGTCCCCTGCTCCCGTATGAGCCTATTCTATCTTCAATCTTTTTGATGAGTGGTTGATAGTTGCTATTCGTGAGTCTTGAGGAGGTAAGTGGTACTCCCAGATACTTTACAGGAAAGGAGCCTAAAGGAAACCCCATCACTCCCAGGAGCTCCTGCTGGTGAGGTACTGCAGACTTAGAAAGAAGGATCTGGCTTTTCTGTCCAGATAATGCAGCAAATCCATCAAGAGCATGTTTGAAAAACCATCAGTGATTCCATGGATGCTTTGCTAAACATCAAAAGGTCGTCAGTGAAGCAAAGGATAGTCAAGGAGATCTCCTTACAACGTCAGTGGTAGGAAAAATTTGAACTAGACTGGATCTTGGCTTTAACGGATAGATGAACAACTTCCATACAAGAACAAAAGTATAAGGAGATAGGGGATCTCCCTGTCTTAAGCCACGAGTGCCTCGAAAGTAGCCATGTAGCTCACCGTGTATTGAGATTGAGTAGCTTGCACAAGTGATGCACTCCATTATCCAATGAATATACAATGGTGGGAATTTGAATAGTTTTAGTGCTGCTTCAACATTGTCCCATTCAACTGTGTCAAAAACCTTCCGAAGATCCACTTTAACTGCACATCTACCCTTATTATATCCAGAGAAAATCTCCTGGGCGAGAAGAATGTTGTCACTAATTCTTCTGCCAGGAACAAAAGCATTTTGTGAAGGATCCAAGTTCCAGAATTCCTTTCATGCACTGGACTAGGATTTTAGTAATAGTCTTGTAGATCACAATGCAGCAAGCAATAGGTCGAAAATCTGCTACTGTTTTACTGGGAGTTGCATCTTGGGAATGAGGGCTAATACGGTCGCACTAAGCTGCTTTAATAGTTTCCCATGCCTGAAAAACCAAGCTCAATCCTCAATTGTATCATTCCTATCGTCAACTGTAAGAAACGTGATGATCCTTAACTCCCTTTCAAGTCGATTTAGCGTAAGACTTGAAGTGGGGAAAGTCAGGTTTCTTCATACAGAGGTCTAATTATGTGATATTTGTGTATCATCATCCTGTACTATAATGTGTTATTTATCAATGTTTCATTGTCTGAGTAAACTCTAATATGATGGAGTTAGATCATCAACACAATGACGCACCAATCCTGACATGTTTTCACATTTTATTTAACTGAATCTTGACAAGTTAGTTATTGTACCCCTATCAATAGCAGTTGATTGATTAGTTATGTACTCTATAAAATAGAATCCTATTCATGGGCATTTCAAAAGTCGTTTGGCCTTGATATTAATATAATTGTCTGAGAATTTACGATTCTCTCTCTCTCTTTTTTTTATTAGATACCACTCACTATGTTATTGACATATTCAAAATTAAGAACTAATCATATATATTGATAATTTCAAATCGATTAATACATTTAAAATAAAGAAAGAAATCATAACCTGCTATACACGTAAATATATACTCACATTAATGAAATTCAAATTTATACTTGCGAGATTTCAAGTTTATTGCTTGAACAAGACCTCGTTGACTAGTCATGACTCTTTTTAACAACTTTACTTATAACTGAGGATTGAAGTACACTCAATCTATATGCATAAAATAAAATTTTATAATATTATAATTAAATATGAAAAAATTAAAATAACATAAGTATTGAGTTGTAACCTCGTATTTCAGATAACCCTATTCGACTATTACAACTGTGCAGAGTACAAAATTCCTTCGATACAATTACTTATTACAAATATCACAAAGAATAAATATAATGAAAAAATCAGAAATTAAACAAACTCAATATATATTGAAGATAGGCTCAAATCTGCCAGATCCAGTAGGACTCGGTCACTAAGCACCGATTTTTACGATCACCACGACCCACGGTTGCTCCACCTAAAAAAGAACACCACCAAGGTTCCGATCACTAAGAACACACTAAATCATTGTCACTAAAACCAAAAAGAAGGTTTCGCACAAAGTTGTTTTGCTAAGGAAGAGCAAGAATGTGTATTCTATTTTTCAGCCGAAAGGGATCAAGCCCTTTTATAGAGGAAAGGATGGTAAGTCTCCATATTTACCAGTACTCAAATCTCAGAGATTTAAGTAACAGGAGAACTAGAGAGAGATGGAGTTTTGTGCAGAGATAAGAGAGAAGAGAGACGTGAGAAATAGATTTAGGATTCTGATTTAGTATGAATCCGAACCGAGTCGGGTCAAGGTGGGTGGGTGGGCCGTCCAGTGGGTCGGGTTCTGGGCCTTTTAATAGGATATTTGGGCCACAATTCACAACAATAAGTAATGAGTTAAAATTGGTAAAATCGATTGATATCAAATATACATGAATACAAGCTATGAATAAATAAATAGATTTCATCCCCTAAAAATCGATAAGCCCAAATGACCCATCATAAAGTTCAAGAAGGCGAAAACTACAGTCAAATGACAAGTAGAAGCTCCATCCCAGAACAAGGTCCCATGAGGGTTCAAATCTAAGCCTAAGCACTCCACCAACCCGTAAATGTGGATCCCAAGCTGTCTTCGCGGGAGTAGGGGAGACACGTGGCCAACATCCCTACCAGCCAACTCGAAAGAGGAGTAGGCTCCCGCTAAATCACCTTGAGACCTAGGACCTCAGAATGGAGGAATCTACGTAACCACCCAACTCGCAAGGCAGGATCAATATTTTCCGTAACGGGACACCTATTTACAGAAGATCACTCCCCAAGAAAGTCGAAATTCAGTTAAAGGCGAGGTTTCATAGGTGAATCTTCTCCCCCAAGTCCATGGGATGGAGGGACCGGGTATAAATAGGCCTATTATTCCTTGTGAAGGGTAACGCTACGTTTGACACTTGCACACTAGAAAATTCTAGCATGCAATTACAGTGGTTTTTATTTTGTTAGTATTTCTATTTTTTATATTTGAACTTATTGTTTCCACGATTTGTTTACTGACTTAGGCGTTCGAGTGCCAACGTAATCTTTCCAAAGCTTGTAAGAACCCAAGTTAAAAGACCTCGAGTCAGACTTGTTCAACAACTTTTTGCTAGCATTAATATTTAATAATACTTTTGTCAATAAATATTTTAATATCCAAAATAGTTATTGCAGGGTCAGTGTCTCAAATAAGTAGTATAGATATCTATATTAATATAAAAAAGGATACTTTTTACTCGTAAAAGATAATTTGTGACAATATTATATTTATTTTTTATGCATCAAAATATTTTTAAACTAACTTTTTTACTTTCAAATATATTATATTAATTTATATATTTTATTTTTATTTATAAGATATAAAAAAAATATTTATTATGTACACGAGAAAGAATAAGCGGTAGATAATCCGGCCCAAACCCTACTAAATGAAGTTGGCGCATTGATCTAGCCCCAGTGGAGCACAGCACACAGTTTAGTATGAACAATAAATATTGTGTGTTGTTTTATTGGTGTTGAAATTTCAAATTGTATTGTTGTTATGTACTTATTTAAGAGAAAAGACGTTTGAATATAAAGCGCAACGTGGCGCGGACTCTGCCTTGATTGGGAGGCCACTGAGGGTACTCTGTGGGGACCACCACCAATACACGCGTCGCCATCCCCAGTGCGTGGCATGTGGGGGGCTTCCCCCCCTATTTTATATTTTTATTTTTTTATCCTTCTCAGATCCTGATAAGCTCACCCGCACAACTCTTTTTTCTTCCCGGGTGAAAAATGGGATATAAGAAATGTACAAGAAAAAATTATTCATACAAGACATAATTTAATGTTTGATTAAAAAAAAGATTGAGATGAAATAAAATTCGATGTATATGAATTTTATTTGGAGTCCAATTTTATTTTTCATTTAAAATTGAATGGAAAAGTGAAGGTATAATGGCAAAAGAATTTAGAAAAAAAGGTACGATTTTTATTTTTATTCACTATATTACCCCAATTATTTTCTCATTCTTACTGATAATACTGTACGTAATTGTCAGATAAAAGATAATAAAATTATTGAAAAACTACTGTATCGAAATCAACAACCAGGTAAACAATCTTGTTGGTAATTTTTATTTTATCTATACTAAACAATTTAGAATAAATAAGCAGTACTCATCTTTGATAAATATTTTTATTAGTAAGATTCTTAAAATTTTGATATACTAAAATTATATTAGTACACTATTAATTTATTTATTTTCTACACAAAATAAAATGAAGGGTTATTCAGTAAAATTACAAAAAAAAGTCTTTTTCTTCTCAATCTGTTTTTTTCGTACAAAATAGGAAAAATATTTGAGATTTACTCCCTTTCCTATCGTACGAAACAATTTGAAAAAAAAAGAATATTATTATTCTCCTTCCCCCCTCCTTTTCACTTCCTCTTCCCAGTCCGCTTCTATTTTTCTTTCTTTTGGACCAAACGAACCTTAAAAGAAAATACATAAATGACTAATATAACAATTCTTTTTTAGTCAATGAAATGTAGTTCAGTTAGTGAAATTAAGGTTCCATAATATATGTTATATGTATGTGATGTTGTTTTATTGCATAATAGGTATTATCTATCATAATAACATATATTCGTCATACACTTTCACATTTTATATTATTAACAATTTATGCTTTAATTTTGCTATACTTCTTACATTATTAACATATTGCGTATTCTATTACTGTTTTTCTTTATTGTATTTTTTCTAATCTATTTTGCATACAAATAAATAAGGAATGTGTTGTTAGTTAATTAATAAGAAAAACAAAGAAATATTTCTTGTTTATTTTTAGAATGTATTTTTATATCTTCAAAAAAGATAATAACTACAACTGTGAGTACATCACATCGGTATCAAATATACGGTAGTATTCAATTATGATAATTATTTGATGCAGTTCTTTAATATAATTTGGTTAAAGCAATGGAAACTCAGAGAAAATTTAAAATATAGGATGAGTTATAACCATCTCTCCTGAGATTTGACATAATTACAAATATATTTTTATTATTGAGAAAATTTTAAAAATACCCTATAATTTTAACATCATCGATTTCATTAGATTTTCATTCAATTTTGTAGTAAACTAATCACAATATAATTTTTAATTACATTTTATAATTTCATATTGTATATACTTTATAATTTTTTAAAATATTTTTATGGTCTAATATGCTCTATAAAATATTTATTTTGTCCCTCCTCAAATCTTTTTTATTATTTTTAACAACTCAGTAAAGTCTACTTTATTGTCAGCGGCTATATAATTATTTTTATTTGAAGGAAGGATTTTGTATTTTTTTAAATAATGAAAAAATATTCGTAATTATGTTAAATTTTAAATAATGTAGTGATATTTACCCTAAAATATATATTATTTGCTGTTTGTCCAGATTGCCCTTTCACGTGGGCCTCACACAGGGTGCACGCATTCTGGGTGCTTCCGTAGGTGACAGAAGCAGTTCAGCTGAAAACAACCCCAAATTAACACCTCTCTCTCTCTCTCTCTCTCTCTCTCTCTCTCTCTCCTATCTATAATCTGCAGTTGCACTTTAACTCTTCTAGTTTTGCAGTCTATCTCACTCTACATCAACACACATTGATTGACTCTATAAATCCTCTCTTCGAAAATTATAACCCCCCCCCCCCCTAAATTCTAGGGTTTTGTTTTAAACGTCAGGAACCATCATCTTAATTGGTAAATTTTGTTTCTTCAAAGCTTTTCATAATTCTATGGTATTTCTTATTGCTGAGTCCTGGCTCTGCATGTACTGTACATTAGATACATGTATTCCTTTCTGCATGTGAATATTCCTGCCTGTAATGAGGTTTCTGATCTGTGGTTTTGTTCTTGTTTAGTTCCGGGATTCTGGTATGGATTTTATTGATTTGTGGTGTTTGTTTTTGTCAGTGAGTGAAATTCTTTATTTTTTTTTTGGTCTTTGGATTTGGCAGGTTGATTTCTTCTGGCTTAAGTTTGATGGTGGTGTAAATAGTATTTCTAGTATTCAAATGGGTTGACGCAATTTCCCCGGCAAAAAAAGTTTTTTTTTTAAAGGATCTTTAATTTGCGAAATTATTGGTGCAGGAAATGAAAGAAATGTTTGGATTTTGATAAGAGAATAACTGGAAAAGGAAAAAGAAAAGAGGACGCAGAAGGTTGAGAAATAGATTCAATGCGTTTAAAAGAAGACTTACAGAGTTTTTCTTTTGCTCGAGTTATTTCCGTTATTTAGTAATACTTGTCAACACATGACATGATTTCATAACGGAAATAATCATGTTTTGTCGATTATTAAGATTCTTAATTCAAGTTATTGCTAGGCTTTGGAGACTGGTATATGTATGTAGTTGTAGATTTGATGCCTTGGACAAAGACTTTCGAATTGGCTTTATTGAGTTGTAGGGTGTCGAAGGATTCCTTTATAACTTATTTGGTTTTCAACGTTTAAGGCTTTTGATGTTTCTGTTTATGTTTTACCTGCTTGTTCTTTGCAAACTTTAAGCTAATTTATTGAATTCTTTTGTGTTTACACTTACTAGTTTGTTGATGTGTTTGGATTCTATAAAGATTGGTCAAGTTCTTTGGAGAAACTACGAGAGCATGCAACCTAAGTCAAAAACCGTAAATCAAGGAGAAACCAATCTTTATAATGGACATAATTCCACATTATGTTCTGAACCCTGGTGGAATAGTACTGGTTTCAATTCCTTTTCCCCTGCAATGATGCGGGGAAATGCATCAGATTCCTCATCCCTGGAACAATCTGCGGATGGCCAGTCACAGTCTGAGGGTGGAATAAATGAGGACGATGATGAAACTGTCAAACAATCACCAAGTACAATGCCTCTCCAGTCAGGTATTGCTTCAGTATGCTAGTCATTTCTTCACAAATGAACCATTTTAATTCTCTGAAGTGGAACTGGTTTCTGATATAAATTGTTGATGATTGACAACATGCATGTCAGATGTGCCCTACCCTATCCCATGGCATACTTCATTCAGCTTCTATCTTTATATTTAGTTTACTCTTGTGGTGGAAATCTGCCACATATTGGGAAGGAGTGGTTATAACTTTTAAGTATGTTATCACACTGGAGGATCTTAAAAGAGACTGTTGAGGTGCTTTTAAGATGAAAATTGTTCATTTTCGTCGGGTCTTAATTTTGAAGTATTGTATATCTTTCCTCTTCTTTCATCTAAATATTAATAGCAAGGGTGTTAATGTCAATGCCAGATAGAAATCATAGGCCAGAGAACACAAATCTCGAGAAAGGTGTACCTACCTTGCATCCAAGACCTGATGGAAGCCTTTCGCAGCCCCCGCAACTTGAGCTTGTCGGCCATTCAATTGTAAGAATATTGCATTCTGAATATTTGATATCTAAGCTATTGCTACTCTTAGAATATTCATAGTTCATATTGAATTTGCCAGTACCAAGAAATGTTATTCATTTTTGCCTGGTGAATCATTTTCAGGCCTGTGCTGCAAATCCTTATGATCCATATTTTGGAGGAGTGGTGGCAGCTTATGGCCAACCTATGGTATGTAAATGAGTAGGAAATTGTTTAACTGAGAATCTTGTTTCATTCAGTCATTGTTAAGTCACATGTGATGAAAGGAAGGTGAGTTTGTTATGAACTGTAACAAGAGATATATAATTTTCTGCTAAAGGGACCTTGAATGTCCTTCAGAAAATCTACCAACTGAAAATACTTCTTCCTATCCTTTCATAGACATCTGAAAAGTTTTGATCCAACTTGTTGCTGGGTTAAACAGTATATGAAGCTCCCTAGCTTGACATTGATTTGTGAAAGTGATTTCAAATTTAGATGATAAAGAGTTCCTGCACTCTAGCTTTGTATCCTCAAGTGACTTTTGGTTTTCGTCGCACTGACAAATGAAAATTTACTACTTTATTATTTAAATGCAAATCCATATTTGGGAGGATATTGAATTGCATCTTCTTTTCTATTGACATTACTATGAGAATTATTTCATTTGATTGAATGTCATTTTATCCTCTGAATAGTGTTTCCTCTTTCAATTTTATTTTAAAATGAAGGTTCCTCATTTATATGATATGAATCAAATGAGGATGCCACTACCCCTGGAGATGGCACAAGAGCCTGTTTACGTGAATGCCAAGCAATACCACGGTATCCTGCGGAGGCGGCAGATACGTGCAAAAGCAGAACTTGAGAAGAAGTTAATAAAAGCTCGAAAGGTAGTCTCTTCTGTTGCTTCAAATTTGTTCTGGTTGTGACTACCCTTGTGGCATCCTGATGATGAAACAGGGTGTTGGGAATTTCCTAACACTGAGTTTTCTAGTACCCTTTTTTTGGTCCTCTTGCTTGGTAATATTTTCTTTCCTTATTGACTTACAGCCGTATCTTCACGAGTCTCGACACCAACATGCCATGAGGAGGGCAAGGGGTTCTGGCGGACGTTTTGCAAAGAAGTCTGATGCAGACACTTCTAAGGGAACCGGTTCGGGTTCAGATGTCTCATCACAATCCATTA
Source organism: Sesamum indicum (assembly GCF_000512975.1). Classification (NCBI taxonomy): domain Eukaryota; kingdom Viridiplantae; phylum Streptophyta; class Magnoliopsida; order Lamiales; family Pedaliaceae; genus Sesamum; species Sesamum indicum. Next base: position 6,491,822 of record NC_026153.1, read on the forward strand.
ATTCAACGGGGTCTGAACCCTTGCTCTCCAAATCTAGTGGAGCAAAAGCGCCTGAGCCTCAGAACCTGTATGATTCAGCTGCCAGCAATTTTAGGAAGCAAACCAACTTGCAGGAGCCCGTGTATCAGTCCCATTCTGGTGAGATGGGGGAAGGACCTGCGTCAAGTCAACAATGGGGAAATATTCCTTCCAACCATGCACTTGCTATGCAGTGAACATGATCACAGCCTGTGAGGAGAAGGTTGACTCTGATGAGAGAAAAATACTATTTGCTGGTAGTTTAAATCTTGGCTCTTCCAGGCGGGGCGGCAATTCATTCTTGGCTGTTTTTTTCTATTAGCTCGTTGAGGAAGGATGATGGGATTAATTTGATCTTCTTTCGAGTACAACTGTTCTTCCTTTTGTACAAAATGTGAGTTTGAGAAAGACTGAAGTGAGAAACACTGAAGTTTGAGTAGGAAAAGCGCACTTTAATCTAGTACCCTTGTAAAGTCCCAACTAGGAGTAGCATGTTTCTACTTGCTGCATTTTTAAAGCTAAAGCTGCCATGTCTTATCTTGATTGCACTATGCCAAGAATATTATGGTGAGGTGTTGATGATGATTTTGTTTGTGGTGCTTGGAGTTTCACCCTCTGGTCATACAATATCTAGCCATTTGATGCAGGTTGTTTCTGAGGCCAAGGCACATTGCCAATGTCTTGCGGCCTTGCCTAGTCTGTAGTGCCTCTGAAATTAAGGCCATCACTCACCCTGTATCTCAAAAACTGAAATGCTACAACATATTGGGTTAAGATGAATAAATATTAACCTTTCTTCCTTTGTTGCTCATAAGTCATAACAAAACTAAACAGAACAATACTATATGACAGTAATTTTATATTGTCGCGCCAGCTTATTAATTCTTAAAGCATTATTCGGAGTGACGCGGAATCTGAAAACACGGAAGGAAAGAATGAAGTGTTAATTTCTTGTGTTTTAGATTTCATTCCTGTTCAGCTTACATGCTAAAACAACAACTTCAATGTCAGCGATCTGGGTGTTCTACAGGTTCGAGTTCTTCTTCATATTGGTCAGGCAGGATAACTCCCTCTCCATCATTGGCTTGGGTTATATTTTGGGTGCTAATGTTGCTAGCATCAGTTACATTTTCTCCAGAAGCAGTTGTGTTCAGTACAGTTTGCTTCTCCATCATAGCAGACAGGGCAAGCCTTGGAGACCATTCAAGTACATCGTCAATTATGTTGGAGACCTTCTTTTGGTACCTGCAAAATACATACCCAGTAAACATAATGCATGTATAAGCAACTTCTTGAGATCCACAACCATATAGGTAATGACAAGTTCTGTGAATGATGGTTGTTCTTCAGTTCAGGTGGTAAAGGAACAGGCATGATATGCCACGAGCCCTGTGTGTGTGAAATTGGTACTTCACGGGTAACAAAAGCCAGACTAATATGCTCCAATGCCTACCACAGACCACATGCAAGCCAGATGGTATATTCCTAGAGCAGATCCAATCATACATCAAGTTTTCTGAATTATTCTTCTGTTTCTCTTAATGCATTTGGACAACCTTTCAGAAAAGAGGGCGTTGCTTAAATACCCAAAGTAAACACAATAAAAACTAAAACCCACAACAGTATGCAGGAAAAAGAAATCATAATTCTAATGTACTTCTGTAAGAATCTTTTCGAAATATCTAGCTATCTTGCAGAGGCATGGAAATTGAATTTTCACGTAATTGTTATTAAATTTCTTTTTACTTTTTCATGATGTTTGATGCAAAAGCTAGCTAATTAACATACCTCGCCCTAGCAGCTTCATCAGGCGCATGGTGTCTCAGTAGCAGAATTACCAGCACAGACACTAATGCAAAAAATAGCCTAGCTGTCCACTTCGGACGCTCACCCTCATCTTTCTTAGGCAGAAACTGGAATAATTCCTTTAGTGTTGCTTCCTCTGCGAGAATGTTTGGGAAAAACCATATTCGCTTTCCAAGAACGATCCAAAGAGCTCCAAATACAAAGGCCCTCACTGCATGAAATAATCAACCCTCATAAACTCAAAGAAACAGCAGTTGCTCTCAATTATGTAAACAAAAAATCATGCTGTGTCAACATACTCGAAACAACAAATTGATTACTTTCTAACTTAAACATCAATAATAATAGGAACATTATCACATGAAAGAAAGGGCAATCCATGATAATGAATTTTCCTGACATCTCAGGTCACACACAGGCAACGCAGAAAGAGAAAATGCAAGAAATAAAGTCAAAAAATAAACTGAGTGTTACCAGCACCAAAGAACTTACATAAAAGCAGGCAAAATATAAGAAGCAGCACACCCGCACAGAAGTAGAGTATAAGCAGCTTGACCTGGTGAGGATACACAGGGAACAAACAGATTGCTAGCGCCACAACAGGCCAGGAGAATGACAGAAGTGTTTGCCACAAAGGCTGTCTCTTGACAAAGGTCCATGCAAAAAATGCATCATTATCTGAAAACACTTGATCCTGCAACAGAAAAGATGAGACAGAGAGTAAAAATATCCATCCAGTTCCAGTATAAACAAAGCTGCTATTATATTATATTCCTATAAGGTAATGCTATGACACAAGTTACCACAACTGTTAACAGTTTTAAGCACTACTGAACGCGAAAATGACCACAACAGTGAAACAATACCCTGATCTGTGATTAGGTCAAATTAATTCAATCTAAATAGTAAAGATAATGCCAGATCCTTCAATATGTTCTAAACTCACATCTGCAATAGCAAAAAGGGTCAAGACTTCAAATAAGTACTGTAAACCTATGGAATATCAATAAGGTCCTCATTGACAACTGATAAGCTTAAATCCACAGTAACAGTTCCACATAAAAAGAGAGTTTTAAGATGACACTTACAGAAAATATCTCCAAATGTGCTGGCCAAGTGGACAACTTTCTCTTCCCAGGCCGAATGGTTTTGACAACACGGTCACATCTCACTGTAAGATTTTTCCTCAGCAGAATGTTAGCGATATCTTCAGTCTCTAGATTCTTATCTGATTCAAGTACATCTTTGAGTTCTGGATGGTTACTCAAAAATTTAACGAAATCTTTTCCTCTAAAATATTCAACTCTTGTCTCCTGTAAGATGGCCCACCTAGACTCGAGATCCTTATGATCTCTCACTTTCTCAGCAAATATCTGAAAGATGTCCTTTTTCGCAGCTTGCTTCTGAAAGTGAAATTAAAGAGGAGACTGGAAAATAAAATTACAGGATAATTAACCAATTTCTTTTCTTATAACCATCAGAACAAAACAATAATTAGAAATTTCTATGATTGTAAGCAAAGTTTGAACTATTCATGTGAGTGGAGCTTGCAGTATTGTTGACACGACCAGTACTAGCCTACCAGGGAGCTACTAGCATGGCACGAATCAATAAGGTGTGCAACCCCAGTTATGATCAAGCGACATATGATGCAAAACGAGACTTGCAAAAGTGGCTCGAAAAGAAAGTGTGGGTACTATTTATCCGATTACCTGACTAGTAAAGTGCCAGCATAATTTATAGAACTTAAATTCCAAAGTACCTAGTGTTATTTACACTGCAAAAATTAAACTAAAGAGCCAATTCATACGTAAGAAGTGAGTCACGGAGAGAAGATACAAAGACACCCCCCTAGAGAACTGGGAGAAAGAATATCTCTCTGCGCTCTTATCCAAATTATATGCAAGCTACATGGTTGCATTATGTAAATTTAAAGCATGGTATATAACTTCTCATTTGCTCCGTAAAATAGTAAACTTCACGTCGTATAACAATATTTGAAAAAAATATTTGTAAACAAGCGTGTTGATCACACCCAATAGTCCCACTTATGCTTCCAGAAGTTATGAAAATCTGCTCTTTACAAAATTAAGCAAACAAAATCAGTCATAAGATTTTGACTAAAAAAAGAACCAACTTTGTTTCTAAACTTCATATTCCGGACAAAACCCGCCCACCTCATCTACAAAAACAATGAAATTCCAAGAGTCGGAAGCAAGAAACTATTTTTAGGTTTTAATAACGGTGACTGATCTTTCCGGTGAATGTAAGGGCATCATCCAAACCCCGAAATTTGAAAGGCACAATCACATACGCCAAAGAGATATAATCATACTCGCAAATGCATATATGACAACTCACGTCCCCGTAATTCAACTAGTCCAAACTAACTAACCCTAGGAGGGGCGTCGGTGGCAGTGTCTACGTACGAACGTCGACCCCTCTTTTTGTCGCCGGATGTTCCGCCGGTTCCGCTTCCGCCTCCACCGCCGCCGCCTGTTTTCTTCATTTCTATGTGAGTCTCGCTCCCTTTCGGTTTTTCTTTTTCTTACACAGTTTCTTTTTTCATCATTTACTTTTTTCCTAATTAAAATTGCTAATAAAAATCCAATAATATTACGAAAATGGTCTCTGATGATAATGGGCTTTGTCAACTTTTCGGCTCAGATGATATGAAACCAGCCCATCGGCCCAAAATCTTATTCTTTAGAAGACAGCTTAATGGTTTGTACTCTGAAATATCTTTATAGAGTTTCTGAATTCAAATGGTACTGAAGTCTTGTTTGTTTGCCATTTTAAAAGATAATCTTTAATTTGATAGTATTTTAAAATAGGACAAAAATTTGAAGTCTAATCATAAATGTAATAATGTTGGATCTTACGAAAATTGGATATCAGTATCAGCTTGTTTTTTTGTTTACTTTGAAAGAACTCCCTCTATCTTAACCATATTCTTGTGTTTGATTTCTTTTCTTCCTAGGATTTAAGGCCACAATTAGGTGAAAAGGAAATAAGAGAAATCCAGTATTTGTTTTTTCTCAAGTTACTATTTGCTGCACACAGCTTATCAGCATCACTCCGGAGCTCTTCTCAAATGCTTCATCTCCACCACTACACTTCTCTTCCTCTGCATCCCTCTTCCTCTTCCACCATCAACAAGCACAAAAGTTCAATCTTTTCATCTGGGTTCACGGTTTTCAGAGATGATGAATTGGCGGGACTTAAGAAAATCAGAAGAAACGGCTCACTGAATGCTGTGGAGAATGATTCGGGTTTTGAGGTTGACCCGGATAAGGCCCGTGAAGCTTTGAGAAAACTTGATGAGCAGCTTCAGTCTCTCTCCAAGAAGCAAGTCAGCCCACCAAAAATTAGAGGTGAATTTGATGATCTCTCCCGCTACCACTACCACTACCACTAGTGTGTGTAATTCATACACACAACAACAATTTTAGGTCACGAGAAACCCGCTTTAATGATGGTGAAATTGTAACTTGTATACACATGGATAGCAAAACGTTTAAGTTCTTGATAAGATTGTGCATGATTTTAGGTGGGGGTGTGGCTCTATGCCTACTGATGTCTGAAAGTAAATTGTTTGTGGCTTTTTCATTTGTTGGTTTACA
>NC_026153.1:6497278-6501077 GCF_000512975.1 Sesamum indicum
TTCTCACTTGAACTAAATGAAGTTAGAGAGTGGAGTTATGATGCAGAAGGAAACTTGAGTACATTCGCCATTAGGCCAAAGAGAGATTAGCTGTTCCTCAATTTGTGTTTGATTGACCATCGATCACGATGAAGTTTCGGTTGTCTGGAAATGTTATACGGATAGTTCGTTGCTAAATTTTCTCGGCCTTGTATGTTATATTGTGTGGAGTTAAGCTGTCGTGCATACCACTGTATTGCCTATTCGAGTCTATGTTGGGCTCTATGGCTTTACATTGTAGAAATGGCTTCTTTAAACTAATTCAACTGGAACTGCAGAAGCAGATGGCCTTCTATTTTGTCTCTGTAAACTGCTAAGGAAAGTCATCAGCTGATTTTCAATTCACAAACTCCTTACTTGAGTGAATTTCTACATCATTTTGGTTCTTGATCGGTTTTCTTTATCCAAATTAGTGCTCTGTAATGGCAGAATGAGACGTATACATTAACTTTTTCCATCTTTTTAGACTCTGGAATCAACAACTGATTCGGTTGGGTTCAAGCTACATAAGCATGTGAGATTCTTCAAGCAATCTATGCGAGCAAAATTATGTGCCCTTATGACTAAAATTTGCTGAAACCTTTGTCTTTTGTGAAAGAAATTGATCAGTGAAGAACTTCAATACATGATAGTACAATGCTATGGTTCTGCTGTAGTAACCTTATTCAACGACCATAGTTTCTCCAATCTATCACTATGATTTTGCTGAGCTGCAAGTAGATGAGTGACAACAATTACAAGCTTTTATGACATTTGAGATCATTGCCAAACGGCTGTGATATGTTGTGATCTGATGCATTTTCTAAATTTTTCGCAGCTGTGGACCTTAATCAGTCAAGCTCCGTGGAAAAAGAAGAAACTTCAGAGTTCTCAGGATCCTTTTTGGCTTATATAGCTACTGGCCTACTGCTTTTTACCATTTTCTATAACGTTATATTTCTTGCAGTTATAAAGCCATCAATAGACGGACCAGAGGTCGTTCCATCTGCAAGTATGGTTGAAAAGGCTCTAGAAGGAGCACCGCTACAACCATCGTCAAGAAGCGAGCCATGAGAAATTTGTGTTCTTAGTACGCAAGCAATTTCTTGACTTACATTACAATATTGTTTGTACAATCATGAACATCAGTATCTCATTACCGTTTTGAAATATTTTCAGTGAGAATTGTCTTTATCCCATTCTTGGTTACGTGTTTCTTGTTTCTTTCTAGTTCTTGTGTCTCTGAGGCTGGTTATTCTCTTGACTAGAACAAAGAATGAAGGTGTCCGAAACAGTACCTGTATGTGTACCTTTGCAAGACAAAGTGTTATCTCAAACTTTAACCGAATGATGAAACAACCTAGTCCCACAAACTAGATTGGTTGGAAGTTAATGACCAGCAACAATCAGAAGAACATCAACCCCACCACACAAAAAACGTAATCACTGGCCAATACTGATCTAATGATATGGATACTAATACCTCTATCATCATACAAACCCTCTTTCTTCTTGTTGGAATGGAATTTAGTCAGATTGCTAACCTATGTAGCACCAAAAGTTCTCCAACATCCAACTTATTCAGTTTCGATTTTTCACTAAAATAATTTCAATAAAACGTCACCCATCAACGTTTCATACAGAAAAAATATTAATTTTTTTCTATGCACATATCAATTTATTAAATTAAATGGCCATTAATTGACGCAATAACCCGTGGTGTCTTTTTTCATTCTAGTGAAGACTGATGATACATTGGGTGTCCAATTTATGAACCACAAACTGATGAGTCTACATAAATAGGAGTATGGGATTGTCAATTTGATAGCCTAATCTAGGACAAGAATTGCTACGGCCGCCCCCCACCCCACCCCACCCCACCCGCGCCGGAAGCTCGGAGCAAAATTCCTGCCGTCGTCTGCATATCTTCTCAACCTCTTTAATCAAATTAATTAAGCCTATCCTAATGGTTTTGACTTTTTGGTTTATGTGATGGATCCATCTTTCACCACTTACATTTCTTCCAAAAATGCGAAAAACATGTTTTTAAATATTTTCTATTGCTCCTACCTTTTTTTTGTATTTAAATTATAAAAAATAAAGAAACAACATTTAGGTTCGGGTATCGATTTATCGGGTTGTATAAGGTAACAAAACATATTTTCTAATAAAATCGAGTACCCGATTTGAAAAATCCAAATTGTGCCCCTACCTACTTTGATATAGGCATTTATTTATTTTGAAATTATTTTATAATATTTTTCAAGTATAATATCTTTTTAATAAAACTAATGAATTTTGACCACTTAGATCCATTGGTTGAGTATCTCTTAGGAAAGGACACATCAAGAAACAAGTGTATCTCATGCTAATAATGTTATATGGACCATATGTCACTATCTATTCGTTATCCATACTTATAAAAGACATGACTGTCAAGTTCAAATAATATTTGTTCCTAACAACTTTGGTAATCTCATCACATTAATGTTTGATGTTCCTATTTTATGTCTAAAATTTAATATTCTCAAAATAATTAAAAAGAAATAAATCCAAAGAGAAAAGGAACTAATGTAAGATTTAAATTTAGGTGCAAATGTAGCATGAAAGTGCATTAATGAATGATCAGGAAAGATTCCTAATTCTGGAAAAACCCATTACCATAATTTAATTCAGATAAATTACATTGATTTACTCTATAATTGGGTTGAAATATACAAACACCATTTATTTTTTGTAAAATCATAAATATATTTTTTGAAATTATAGTTGTAATTTCAATTACACTCTTAATTCAGTAGCAAAAATTTACAAAAATCGTCCATAAGGTACATTACAATAGCACTAGTCAGGAGTGTATTTATAATTTTGCAAATGGCTGAAAATATTTGTGTATTTGGACAAAAGAGGTGCCCATGTAATTTACCTTTTAACTTAATTTATTGGACACTCTGATGTTTTAGTTTCTTGTCGTCCATCAATTTGAAAACTTCCATAGGATGCCCTTTTTTTTATTTGAAGCGATAAATTATTATTAATTGAAATAACTCGATTACAATCATTTGGATTCCAACAACATCCTATAAATATAGCGGGGTTCAAACCCATGACCTCTAAAGTCGTGGAACTTCAGCTTCGCCAGCTAAACTAAGTCTTATTCATTGGCCATATGTATCATTCGCTATAGGATGTCCTTTCTTGAAAACCTTTTTATGTATTGAAATTGAAAAAAAATATGAAATTCAATTATTACGGTCTGATTTTATTATTAAAAAAATATATTGTATCCATATAATTAGTGGCAATATTAAAATTATTACTGATAATATGTACCTGGACATGATATTTTTTATTTTTTATAGTATGATTTATAAAAAATGAACTGATTGATAATAGGTCAGATGGTATGCATTAACAATTTCATGCATAATTTTTGTGATTAATTACGATGATTTCTACACAATTTTTGTCACTGATAAAATTTATAAAGACCATAATCACTATAAAAATGTAAAAATTATTAGAGTTCCATGCAATAATAGAAAAATTAAAATATACTAATAATATAATACAGTTCACTCAGTTTGATAATTTCTGATATGATGTATATAAAATTCCCCTTTTCCCATCCCATATCGCAGCTGCAACGGTCTATTTGTTAATGTATGAATTATTTGAAAAAGGTTATAGAAAAAGTATAAACTTTATATATATATATATATTAGTTAAAAAAATGAAAAAAAGAGAAGCACAGGAAACAAAGGGTAGGACGAAAGGGACA